>NC_060139.1:126690994-126990994 GCF_021461385.2 Schistocerca piceifrons | reverse complement strand
CGGTCGCAGGTTCGAATCCTGCCTCGGGCATGGATGTGTGTGATGTCCTTAGGTTAGTTACGATTAAGTAGTCCTAAGTTCTAGGGGACTGATGACCTCAGAAGTTGAGTCCCATAGTGCTCAGAGCCATTTTGTCTCACTCCTCAACGCGACTCGGCGTGTATCCCTCAGAGAGGTTGGTGGGTCACGTCGTCCATAAACAACCCTTTTCAATCTATCCCAGGCATGTTCCATAGGGTTTATTTCTGGAGAACATGCTGGCCACTCTAGTCGAGCGATGTCGTTATCGTGAAGAAAGTCATTCACAGGATGTGCACGATTGGGGGGGGGGGGGGCAATTGTCGTCTATGAAGACGAATGCCTCGCCAATATGCTGACAATATGGTTGTACTATCGGTAGGAGGATGACAGTCACGTATCGTACAGCAGTTACGGCGCCTTGCATGACTACCAGCGGCGTACGTCTGCCACACATAATGCCACCGCAAAACAGCAGGGAACGTCCACCTTGCTGCACTCATTCGACAGTGTGTCTAAGGTGTTTAGCCTGACCAGGTTGCCTCCAAACACGTCTCCAATCATTGTCTGGTTGAAGGCATATGTGACACTCATCGGTGAAGAGAACGTGATGCCAATCCTCAGCGGTCCATTCGGCATGTTGTTGGGCCCATCTGTACCGCGCTGCATGGTGTCGGGGTTACAATAATGGACCTCGCCATGGACGTCGGGAGTGAAGTTGCGCGTCATGCAGCCTATTGCGCACAGTTTGAGTCGTAACACGACGTTCTGTGACTGCAAGAAAAGCGTTATTCAACATGGTGGTGTTGCTGTCAGAGTTCCTCTGGGCCGTAATCCGTAGGTAGCGGTCATCCACTGCAGTAGTAGTCCTTGGACGGCCTGAGCGAGTCATATCATCACCAGTTCCTGTCTCTCTGTATCTCCTTCATTTCCAAACAACATCGCTTTGGTTCACTCCGAGACGACCGGACACTTCCCTTGTTGAGAGTCCTTCCTTTGTAACAATGCGGACGCGATCGAACCGCGGTACTGACCGTCTAGGCATGGTTGAACCACAGACAACACGAGCCGTGTACGTCCTTCCCTGGTCCCGGCGGAGGTTCGAGTCCTCCCTCGGGCTTGAGTGTGTGTTTTTGTCCTTAGGATAATTTAGGTTAAGTAGTGTGTAAGCATAGGGACTGATTACCTTAGCAGTTAAGTCCCATCAGATTTCACACACATTTTAACATTTTTGAACCTCCTTCCTGGTGGAATGACTGGAACTGATCGGCTGTCTGACCCCCTCCAGGCGCTGCTCCTGCATGGTTGTTTACATCTTTGGGCGGGTTTAGTGATGTCTCTGAACAGTCAAAGGGATTGTGTCTGTGATACGATATCCACAGTCAACGTCTATCTTCAAGAGTTTTGGGAACTGGGGTGATGCAAAACTTTTTTTTGTGTGTGTATTTATGTATGTATGTATTTATGTACCACGTATCGCAAACCGCTGAGCCGATTTCAACCAAACATGGTACACATTACTTACTGTCTGGAAAGAACTGCAGTGGGGATAAGAACCACATATCTACCAAAAGGGTAAAGTGGCGTGAAAAAGTGCTATAGCTCATGACGCGCGAAAATCCATATTTCATCCATCCAGAACTTGAGAGTAAGAGTACTTAGTGACTTACAACAAACTTTATACATAATTTCAAACCTTTACGAAACTTTTTCTCACTGACAACCCACACAAAACGATGAAATGAAAAAAGCTTATCGCTTACTACATTGTCGCTGCTGATGCAGTAAAACTGCCGCATGAAGCATCAAAGTTTTAATCTTTTGCATCCTTACTACTAACGGTATTCGAGATACATCTTGCAGGCAGCATTACATACACCACGGAGCGTATCAGCAAAATTACAACATTGTTCGACACACAGTGCAGGAGATACTGCGTCATCAACACTGAGATACGTGAAAAACTGCCGCATCACGCATGACGTTGAAATTTAATTCGACTTTGCGATTCATTCTATTCGCAACATACTTCGTAGACGGTATCGACACATGCTGCTGAATGTACCCACAAAAATATATCATTGTTCGACATGTAGTTCACGAAGTATAACGTAAAGTACTGGTCTACGTGAAAAACAACCACATCATGCATGACGTTTTAATTTATTACTTTTTCACTACCAACTCCATTCACAACACATTTCGTAGACAGTAGCTACATATAATACTGGACGTATGTCCAAAGCTTTGACTTTGAATAACACAAATTTCAGTAGACACAACGTCTTAAACATTGAGCTTCGTGAAAATGAAACTGCACGGCGAAACATGTGTAAAAATATATGTGAAATGTGTTAAATATATGTGAAACATTTTTGACGTATGTGTATGCGTGCAAAGCCAAGAGTAAAAAGTTCATCCTAAACCCCTGGAAAGATTTCAACCAAATTTGGTGCATATATTAGTTATGATCTAGAAATAAATACTGTGGGGGTAAGAACCATCAGCCTCCTATTGGGGTGGAAGGGATAATGTGGAGAGAAAAGGGGGTAGGAAGAGATGGATACAAGAAGGGGGAGGAGCAGATGGACAGAGGGAGGGGAAAGAGCACATGAACAGAAAGAGAGCAGAGGAGGAGATGGACGCAGTAAGGAAAGAGAAGGTGATGCTCGGATAAAGGAAGGAGGAAGAGATGAGCAGAAAGAAGAGAGAGGAGGAAATGGTTAGAGAGGGGGAGGTGGAACTACAGACAGGGAAGAGAAGGAGATGGACAGAGAGAGACGAGAAAGGAGGAGATTAACAGTGAGGCGATCGACAGGGGGGAGCGGAATGAGGAGATTGACCGATATAAGGGGTGAGAAGATGGAGAGAGAGAGAGAGAGAGAGAGAGAGAGAGAGATAAGAGGAGGAGCTGAACAAAGAGAAGGGGAGGAAGAGATGTGATTAGAGAGGGCTGGAGAAGATGAACCGAGGGAGAAGATGAACAGGGGCTGGGGGGGGGGGGGGGGAGAACAGCAGATGGACAGAGAGGAGGGAGGAGAGATATGATTAGAGGGGGATAGGGGCAGATAGACAGAGGGAGAAGAAGCAAATGGACAGAGAGAGAGGGTCGTACTCAGCTAGTAGTTAATAAAAATGCTTACTTAGAAACATAGGAATGAAAAATGCCAGTTTCTTCAAAAGAGGCAACACCATGGTTGACGTATGCCATGCCGAGCTTCGTCTGAAAGACCATCCATGTTTATCAGTTGCAAAACAGAAATGCCTCTTGACCATGTTCCACCTCTTCCTCAACAGCACTGGGAGCCTTGCAGCAAACTTCGCATCTTCTGGTCCCGAGAACGGAGATGTGTAAGAAATAGAACTCAATACTGAATGATTTTTTCCTTCTTTTTAATTTTGTTATTCTCTCGTAAAAATAGTTTTTGTTGGCAGCAGTACTATAAGATAAAATATTACTATTGTATTACCGCAAATAAAACGTAGTGCCTCAGCAGTAATGGCATTTGAACAAAAGCTACTTTACCGGCACTTCGAACCAGTCAGTTCTCTGGCACAGCACTTAGAACGTTCTTCATAAATTATTTATTTTCTAATTCGTCTCATTGTTCTTTGCAGTGATTATGTGAGAAGCATAGTCTCAACTATTTGGATACAAATAAGTTTTTTTTTTTTTTTAATTCTCCTGACAAATGTTAGAATTGGTACTTAAAACGCTCATACTTCCACTTTTCATTTGTTACCTTTCTTTCACGTTGCACTTACTGTACTTATAACGGAAGCACACGCCCGATGGGTAATAGGATTTGCTCATCTTTTGCACGATTGTAGTACACAGTAGTAGGCATAGTCCTTTTGGAGGTGATATGCCCCCTGCCTTCCACTGACCTTTGAGTAACAGGCGGAGGGGAGACACCTACTGTTTACCGCAGACTCTAAATCACACACTAAAATATAACAAATGTTGCTCTAGTACGAAACACTTTTTCAAGCGTTTTCGAAAAATTGAGATTCAATGTTATACGAGCCTGCCGAATACCAACGGGAGCGTCAACCATTAGGTAGCGGCGTTGACGTAGCCGACGAAGACGACAGACTGCAAGGCTTACCATACTGCCTTCGAGTATAGCGATTATGTATTTTGTCCTTTATTCTAATCTTTCACTGAACACCTGTATCAACGCAAACAATCATGTTTCTCCAGTAAGATATAATAATAATAATAATAATAATAATAAGAAGAAGAAGAATGCAGAGTCCGCGGCTGTAACATTCAATACAAAGATCTCTGGTTTTCAACCGCGTCAAGTAATTATAATTGCACGAGTTTTAGGCCAAGCACTCCTTGGCCATTGTCAAGTGGTGTGACTGCATGCCACAGTGGTCAAGCAGTACTTGGCCGAAAGCTCGTGCAAGTGTAATTAGTTGACGCGGTTGGAAACCCGAGAACTTTTTTATTCAATAATAATAGTCATAATAATTGTGATATATCTGTAATGAGGTATAATCAAGGTTAATATGGGATAGGAATAAAATGAACATTTCTTTATCAATACATTTACGTTCGTATCGCAGTAACGTTACACTGGACTGTACCCACTTCCAATAACATACACTGTATTGCTTATGTAGCTTCAATGAAAGCAGCTGTGTTCCGCATTCGCAGTATCGTTGGGGAGTTGCCTGGTTTCTTATCTGGTGTATTATAAATCGCTTCATTTCGATATTACGAGTGATCAAGTTGTAAGTGATCAACTGAAGACAAATTCCGCCTTACGCTAGATATTATTTTATTAGTTCTGTTTCATCAAACATATTTAATGTTCAAATGGTTCAAATGGCTCTGAGCACTATGCGACTTAACTTCTCAGGTCATCAGTCCCCTAGAACTTAGAACTACTTAAACCTAACTAACCTAAGGACAGCACATACATCCATGCCCGAGGCAGGATTCGAATCTGCGACCGTAGCGGTCACGCAGTTCCAGACTGTAGCGCCTAGAACCGCACAGCCACACCGGCCGGCCGAGTAACCAGTAGTTAGGAGTTACATTTTTCACGTACAGCTAGTAACACATGTCACAGAGTAAGGCTTTACCTGTTGTATATTTACGCTATGCTGAAAATAAGGCCTATGATACAATCCTTGAACTAAGGCAGGTACACAGTCCTTTATATATCTCACATGGCGCTATTACATATTTAAACTATTGTTTTATATCTACCATGCATTCTACAGCTTTGTCATCTGCGAACAACAAACATTTTCTATTTTTCCTGTTTTCTTATCATTTCCGGCACAAAACCCAATACAAGAGCTATCATAAAAGTAACAGACATTTTGAAATAAAAAAATTAATAATATGGGAAAAGCGAAATTTATTATATACATTTAAAAATTATTTTCCTACAGAATCGCCGTTCGAATTCGGGGACTTATCATACCATGATACAAATTTTCAATACCGCCTCCAAAAATCTTCTGCCTGCGATTGCGACCACTGGTTTATACCGGCATGCATTTCGGCGTCAGTATCGAAGTGTTGTGTAACGAGCCGTGTCTTCATTGCTGATAGTCGCTCAGCGCCAAATCCGGGCTGTATGGTGGATGGGCAAACATATTCCATTGGAAAACTAATAGGAGGTCTCGGATACCACTGATGTCTGTGGGCGTGCATTGTCATAAAAAAGCTTTTGCGCTTCGTTTTCCCAAACGATTGTTCTGTATCGCTCGGATTAACTCTGTCTGTGTCTGACAAATTTCAATTGGTTTGCAGTTTTTTGCCCACAAAAAGCTAAGTTTAGAGGGCAGCTCACTAGTGACGGGATTTTTTATTGCAGCGCACATTTCAGCACGTCACAGAAAGTAAAGCAGCAGAGACACTGACCACTCGCTACCACCTCTGGACGCGTACTGTGTGTGCGAACGTTGTGGCCCCGCCCACCGCCGTATTGGACCAAAACGTGTTATTTTTTGCATAGCCCTCGTAACGATGGTTTATCGTGTTAAATAACACAAAAGTAACATACACTACTGGCCATTAAAGTTGCTACACCAAGAAGAAATGCAGATGACAAACGGGTATTCATTGGACAAATATATTGTACTAGAACTGACATGTGATTAGATTTTCACGCAATTTGGGTGCACAGATCCTGAGAAATCAGTACCCAGAACAACCACCTCTGGCCTTAATAATAGCCTTGATACGCCTGGGCATTGAGTCAAACAGAGCTAGGATGGCGTGTACAGGTACAGTTGCCCATGCAGCTTCAACACGATACTACAGTTCATCAAGAGTAGTGACTAGCGTATTGTGACGAGCCAGTTGCTCGGCCACCATTGACCAGACATTTTCAGTTGGTGAGAGATCTGGAGAATGTGCTGGCCAGGGCAGCAGTCGAATATTTTTTGTATCCAGAAAGGCCCGTACAGGACCTGCAACATGCGGTCGTCCACTATCCTGCTGAAATGTAGGGTTTCGCAGGGATCGAATGAAGGGTAGAGCCACGGATCGTAACACATCTGAAATGTAACGTCCACTGTTGAAAGTGCCGTCAATGCGAACAAGAGGTGACCGAGACGTGTAACTAATGGCACCCTATACCATCACGCGGGGTGATACGCCAGTATGGCGATGACGAATACACGCTTCCAATGTGCGTTCACCGCGATGTCGCCAAACACGGAAGCTACCATCATGATGTAAACAGAACATGGATTCATCCGAAAAAATGCACCCAGGTTCGTCGTTGAGTACACCATCGCAGGCGCTCCTGTCTGTGATGCAGCGTCAAGGGTAACCGCAGCCATGGTCTTCGAGCTGATAGTCCATGCTGCTGCAACAGTCGTCGAACTGTTCGTGCAGATGGTTGTTGTCTTGCAAACGTCCCAATCTGTTGACTCAGGGATCGAGACGTGGCTGCACGATCCGTTACAGCCATGCGGATAAGATGCCTGTCATCTCGACTGCTAGTGGCTCTGAGCACTATGGGACTTAACATCTACGGTCGACTGCTAGTGATACGAGGCCGTTGGGATCCAGCACGGCGTTCCGTATTACCCTCCTGAACCCACCGATTCCATATTCTGCTGACTGTCATTGGATCTCGACCAACGCGAGCAGTAATTTCGCGATACGATAAACCGCAATCGCGATAGGCTACAATCCGACCTTTATCAAAGTCTGAAACGTGATGGTAAGCATTTCTCCTCCTTACACGAGTCATCACGACAACGTTTCACCTGGCAACGCCGGTCAACTGCTGTTTGTGTATGAGAAATCGGTTGGATGGCTCTGAGCACTATGGGACTTAACATCTGTGGTCATCAGTCCCCTAGAACTTAGAACTACTTAAACATAACTAATCTAAGGACATCACACACATCCATGCCCGAGGCAGGATTCGAACCTGCGACCGTAGTAGTCGCGTGGTTCCGGACTGAGCGCCGGAACCGCTAGACCACCGCGGCCGGCAAAATCGGGTGGAAACTTTCCTCATGTCAGCACGTTGTAGGTGTCGCCACCGGCGCCAACCTTGTGTGAATGCTCTAAAAAGCTAATCATTTGCATATCACAGCATCTTCTTCCTGTCGGTTAAATTTCGCGTCTGTAGCACGTTCGTAGTGTAGCAATTTTAATGTGCCAGTAGTGTAGATATTTTCTTTCTGAAATGGGCGGAAAACAGAAAACATCACTGGCTTTAATAGCAATAATTCTTCAGATTTGTCGTCAAGATACTGAATCACTGGTAATGGAATCGTTCTACGTGCAAACTATTGAGACGTGATCATGAACAACAATAGTGAGCGATGTTTGCGGGCTAATGTTAAGATGAGAATCTGTTACACTCATGAGAAGACAAGGTAGGACAACTCTGCCCGACAGAAAGGGGTTCGCTGCGAGCAGCTACATCGCATGGAACAGATGCAATAAAGCTAAAATACGCGGCAAGAAAGGGGAGTAAAAAGCGCATTAAATCAGGAGACCGGGAAACCAGGAGGGGAGGATGACCTGTATATTACTTTAAAACACGCATCTCGAGTTCTGGAAGGTCTCCAGCAGGAAATGGGAGGGCGCGATGAGCAGGGAGAAGGGCGACACAAAAAAAGGAGAGAACGGAAAAAGGAGGTAGAAATCCGGAGTCGAGGGTCAAACAGGGGCGGGGAGAGGGGTGGCGGGGCGGCGCGAAACAACAGCCATTACTGCTTCATGGCTGGCTGCAGGGTGCGCCGGGCCGCGACGAAGTGGCAGCCAGCCACGGCACAGCGGCCGCGACTCGACGCCACCAGCAGTCAGAGCTCCGGCGAGTCCTCCCCCCTCCCCCAGCACACAATCCGTTTACCTCCAGAATAATGTTCTCAGCGACACTGTCCTTTTGCAGCGTACTGGGGCGGCGTAGATTTTCATTTTAGTCGAGTTTTCCTTACTCCCCGTGACTCACGGCTTGCAAGGGAAGCACACACCCAACGACTCACTAACTATGCTCCTCTTTCGCACCGTTGCAGCTCATACTTACAAGGAACCCCGTAAGTGAAAGGTCGCAAGTTCATTCTTCACAGTAAGGTCCATGAGAAAGTGTAGTGTTAACAATTATGACGGGAAAAATACTAGCTGCTAATGATTCACCAAGTGCATAGGGTTGGCGACAGAAAACGAGTGCCCGGGAGGTGCTGAGATCGACCCTCTACGAATGTATTACACTGCACAAAATTGACATCGTCGACATTAAAGAAATGTTCAAAACAAACCTTTTACTTGCATCATGAACAGCGAATGAAAAATGGCTTGCCACAGTGACAACAATGGTTTGCTCCATCAATATCGATGGCGAATTCCTTGGTAGTTACAAACTGTGCACAATGTTCAGCTGGGAACGTACTCTTAAAGAACGCATACAGAGTCATATTGGTGTAACGGACCGATGAGAACTGATGGAATAAGTTGGCATGTAATCGAATGGGAAAGAGTCTGTCGTGAAGATTATCAAAAATCAAATGGTTCAAATGGCTCTGAGCACTATGGGATTTAACATCTGAGGTCATCAGTCCCCTAGAACTTAGAACTACTTAAACCTAACTAACCTAAGGACATCACACACATCCATGCCCGGGGCAGGATTCGAACCTGCGACCGTAGCGGTCGCGCGTTTCCGGACTGAAGCGCCTAGAACCGCTTGGGTGAAGATTATCGTGCAACGGCTATCTATTAAGGCATAGCTGCATATAGTGCGATATGTTTTATAGGCACGGATAAACAAACATCCACAGGAAGAATTTGTACAGTGGTTCTAGGTAGTATGAGCTGCAATGTCACATATTTCTCAGGAGAGAGAGTTTGTTCTAATGGGGGTAGGATTTTTAAACGCAAACCAGGAATGAAGCATAGGCTATTTGTTTTGAGCAGCTATTGGTAAAGCAGTTGTCATAACCATAATTGCAGTTCTCTTACGCCCATTTTTCCCCACTCTTGCTTGCTATAACGTAAATATTCCGTACTGAACTCCAAGATCACACACAGAGAGAAAGAATCGTAGGGGGCACACCACCTCCAACTTCTTACAGCACAATAAATAACTTTCCAGCCAATTTACCATCCAGATTCACAGTCAGAATAACTGTATACCAATGTGTTGAGGCACTGATGTTAGCTGACCTTGGTATAACTCTCTCGTACGTCTAATTTCCAGGGTTCCTTTCATATGCATGTCCTCTTTAAATCCCGATTAGTCGGAGCCGAACAGAAATTCCTTTACTGGACGATGGTACAAGATTGTTTATCTCATCTAAAAATTTTCGGGCCCATTCCGCAGTTTGCTGTGAATCGTCAAGTTGGTGCTTTGTTTGTAATTTCGTTATCTTGCGGCTCGCAATTCTGTAGCAATGTTTGAAGTTATGCAACCATTCACTGCTTCCCTTGAAATCACTGTAATCTAAGTCGCGTGCAGTTTGATCTGCATAACGTAGTAGGTTACTATCATGCACATTGTAACGAGTATTCTTGAAACGTGCAAACACCAGTTTTTGTAACAAGTGCGCCTTGTCCTCCCTTGAGTATCCACAGTTTCTCTTATGCATTACACGGCCACATTATTGCGGACTTATACGAAATCTCCTCATAATTTTTTTAATGATGCTGCGAATGATGTTCCACGCACTTAATTACATTTAGTACCCACAGCTTGGACAACAATTGTCCTTTACTCCGTTTCAATGGAGACGGGATTTGTGGTCCCCTGTCCGACAAGGATGATGAACTACAAGGCTCGATAACTGTTCCACTATCACTTACACCTGTTAAGCACCTACCGTCATCGTTGTACCCCTCACGTACATGGTCTGCGCAGTCGAGCATATACAATACATTTCACAGACTCATCTTGCAGAAACGCTAATATTTAATTTGCCACTTCTTTCTCACTCTGCGAAATTCCTTGGGTTCCTATCTGATGAAATGTAAACTGCTGCAACTGTTGTTGTAGATATAATGCAATGTTTGCTTTGTTTATTGTAGTCAGTGCTCTGCTTTGTATCAACGCCATTAGCACAGCAGCACTGTTTCGAGTTACTCGTCAACTAAGCGTTTCAATTATGCTCCGTAGTCTCATGCTGTGCTCACCACAGGATCCCTCCACTTTCACCCCTGGTTGCCATCAGCAGCCAATATTGTGGTTGAATGGTAGACAATACATCGGGCGTCGAATGCCGAAACATCATTGTGCTTCTGCAACCTCGGATTCAAGGGGTTCCTCGTTTGATGCACCGAATACTGCTCTAGTACGATGCACTTCGCAAACGTTCTCGAGATATCTAAGTTCAAAGTTTTACGATCCTGGTCAGTGCCGTACGAGAACGCCAGCTATTTAGCAATGACAGCGGAATCGAACTAGGAGACTGACCGTATTGGTTGGAGTGTCGTCACTCTTTTTCTCTCTTTCTTTAATCTTTCGCCAATGCTTGCGTCGCCAGACAGAATTATGTTTCTTCGGTACGATCAATAATAATGATAATCACTGTGGTACATTCGTGGCGAGATATAATAGAGGTACGATTGGGATTTGCGAAGAAATAATGAAGTGATTGTTTACTTATCGATACATTCATGCACATATCGCACAGAAGTCATACCAAGCTAGACCTGCTTTGAATAATGTACACTGTATTTGCATTATGCGCATGGATGTATCGATACATATATGGTAATTTCATCACGATTCCTTATTATACGTCAATTACATTTCGCCACTGATGTACCACAATGATTATCGTTATTATTATTATTATTATTATTATTATTATTATTACTGTATTGTTCCTGTCCTAATGAATACAATTCGCTGTAACGATACAAATATTTGGTGGAGAAAAACTAAATAACGATGACCTGATTCGAATACGGTACGGGAAGAGGCTCGACAGTGGGCAGTTTCTTCAGGGTGTCTCTCCTAACAATCGTCAAGCCCATTTTCTTTGGTGTTTCAGCAAATATTTGCAATTTTGCTTTTGCAACCTATAACGGGAGCCAGCCCAGATAAATGGTGCTCGCCACGTCTTGCATGTGACGCCCAGTGTCGATGTTTGTTTCCCGTTGCAAACAAAATGATTTTTAAAGTGAAATTTTATGTAGCCATTCGACAGGGCGGTCCTAAATTAGTCTAGTGAGATTTTTGTTTTACGTAACTGTTTTAACAGAGACAGTAAAACACGAGCACTTCAGCAGCGGCGGTACCACCCTGGCCCGCGCTTGCTGCTACAGCCATGCAGACACGCGCTACGCAGTCCATGCTGGAGTACTCATTATTCTTATACATACCGCACTGGACTAATCTCGTAGCACTTAACCGAATTGGCAAGTAAAATTTCGATTTAAAAATCATTCCATCGGCGATGGGGGTCGTATGAAAGACCTGACGAACTAGATTTCTCTGGGCTGACACCAGCTAAACGTTTTGAAAAAGAAGTTGAAAATATCTCCAGAAAAATCACAGACTGTGTGTCTGACAACCACAGGAGAAACAAGTCTCTACAAGTACAACCGCCTACATACAACTTTTACTAATTAATTCCTACTATTTCTTAGCCATGTCTTTTAGCTGGTTTCGGTAGGCCGGATAAAGACTTTTTAATGAAGTACATGGAGAGATGTAACCAGTTAGAATGAAAGATCAGAATTATACATTACGTGATAAAGGGTTTGGTCAGTTAATCAAAAGAGAGCAAAATCGAGATAAAACCGTAAAGTAGGGTACACACAATATAATTAGATAACTGTTTTATATTATTGACAGAAGTACTACCAATATACAGGGAGAACCATAACTCCACCGTCAAACTTTCAGAGGTTGTTCAGGGATACCTTTTCAGTATTATCTTATAAGGGACCGACAGCTCGTTACAGAGTTACTGGATTTCGTTTGGTTACTTCTGAAATTAGCTTGTGTTACACTCAAATGCACAACAGTGAAAATATCTATGGTATGAGCTGTGTGTGTGTGTGTGTGTGTGTGTGTGTGTGTGTGTGTGTGTGTCGTTTGGGAACAAACTTGTTTTATTGAGTTACGGCATTTGATGTTGGCAAAAGTAGCGACCACTTTAAAGCTGGGTTTTCTAGAAGCGTGGTACGTAATGTGCTCGGCGTAGTGCGTCACCACCTCGGCAGTGCCAAACAGCGAGGGTGTTTTCCGACAGAACGCAATGCGTACTTGGCGTCAGTCCTGGGAAGCCATCTGTTCTGGACGAGTCCAATGCTTTGTACGCTGCGTTCTAATGAAACAATTGATGCAAGTCAGGTAAAGTGGCAGTAAAGTGTGCTAGATGCAGGATGCGGGTTTCAGTGCCGAGGAGGATCGTCAGAAACATTTTGTTGGCTGTTTCTCTGCGTTCAATTTAAGTCTGGAGCGAATAATCCTATTTTTCGTCGTCCATTATATGTACACCGGTAGATATCAGCAAACCCAAGGCTTTCCTTTTCTGTTCTCCCACGTGATACATCAATACTGTACAAGCACTTTAGTTAAAGTAAAAACACTCTTTGAACACATTTTCCCAGACAGCACATGTAGACTGAACAGTTAATGGTCTCGAGGCTTTATATAATTGGAAAACACAAATGTACAACATGTTTAAGTTTCGCATCCCTAGCGAAAGTTTGCATTTAGTCTTGCTCGATGCTGTCGCTTGAGTTTTCCTACAGTGTGTAGGAAAACGCCCGAAAAAATGAATAACCCCATTGCACACAGAAATGGAGACGTATTGAGAGAAATCCAAAATGGTTAATCAAGTAAAAATGTGTTCGAACGGAGATCACTGGAGAAGGGGGGGGGGGGGGGAGGAAAAGAATTTACAATAGTCTGGCCAAACGAGATACATACAGTATAAAGGGGCGTTCAAAAAGAAACGAGCCGGTGGCATAATTACAGAAACCAGTACCTGTATGTTAGAAGTGTTGACCCTTGCTGTTGAGACACTTGTCCCACTGTGACACAAGGCGGTGAATGGCTGTCTCATAAAATTCCCAGGGCTGCGATGTTAATAAGTTCCGCACGTACAGCTGGACGTCGTTGTCCGAGGTGAGTCGTTTGCGCCTCAAAGCCTTTTTAAGGAGACCAAAAATGGCGTAATCACAGGGGGAGAGGTCCGGACTGTATGGAGGGTGGCCGAGAACCTGCAATTTGAATTTCTGCAGTAGTGCCGCGACTGTGTTGGCCGTATGAGGCTTTACATTGTCATGGAGCAGAATGACCCCACGAGTGAGATTGTCTGGTCGTTTTGACTTGAATAGCTTGGCGAAGGGTGGTCACGGTTTGCGAGTAACGCTGCGCATTCACTGTTGGCCCGTGCTGCAGGAAGTGAATCAGAAGGGGGTCATCTTGGTCAAAGAAGAACGTCAGCATAGGGGAAAACGATTCACCTCGGACAACGACGTCCAGCTGTACGTGTGGAACTTATTAACATCGCAGCCCTGGGAATTTTATGAGACAACCATTCACCGCCTTGCGTCACAGTGGGACAAGTGTCTCAACAGCGAGGGTCAACACTTCTAACATACAGGTACTGGTTTCTGCAATTATGCCATCGGCTCGTTTCTTCTTGAACGCCCCTTTATACTGTATGTATCTCGTTTGGCGTTTGGCCAGACTAGTATAAATTCTTTTCCTCTCCCCCCCCCCCCCCCCCGCCCCTCTCCTGTGATCTCCGTTCGAACACATTTTTACTTGGATTTCTCTCAATACGTCTCCATTTCTGTGTGCAATGGGGTTATTCATTTTTTCGGGCGTTGTTCTTTAGCAAGGAAAGGGATGATTTGGAATCTGTGGTGACACGTATCATACCACCCCATGGACGTCATAGCAACGGAATTTTAAGTTTTTTTAAGTTTCCGTGAGACGCCGATAGCGGTCGTGCGGGATCCGGCGGATCCAATGGAGCACGCCCGCTGAGCCACGCCTCTAGCGGCTGGATACCACGAGCGCCCCTGCCGCCACAATACAGGATGGCCGGCGTAGTGACAGCCCACTCGCGCTTGCAGCCACCTCGCGACGGGACGCCACGCAGCCACTGCCTAGTCGCGGCTCCAACCTCACCGTTGTTGCTACTGTTGTTTCTTTCGGTAGTTAACTAAATAAAAGGAAAAGCTTCCTGGATTGCGATTAGTTCCACTGTCATGATTGTGTTGCTAGTTTGATCTTCTACCATATCGCCTTCTATTGTTCCAATATACAGTATCTGCGGTACCATTCTTGGATCGATACAAGTTCTTGTCGAAAATGGACCAATCACATCTGGTTCTGAGATTCAATTGTTAAAATGGTATTCATGACCTACAAGTTTTGTTGAGGTTTTCTCACATGTTTCATAGTCTCTATGCGTACAAATGCAACGGGTGGCTTGCTCTTGTTAATTCATCATATTTCTGTCAGGCACCTAAGTGTGAGATGTTAGACCGTTGGTGCTGCCAGTGATGACAGCTCGATGTACTAAATTTCACTGCCTATATACACTCAAATTATGTACAGATTTAATCATATATTCTTCACTCTGTACCGTATACGTACAATAAAAAGAACTGATACCCGCTGTGTTGCGATTTTAGTGGTCAGCGGTGCATGTCGATAACATTAGGTACAAGCAATCATTAAATTCATTTGGTCACTGTTTGCTAAATGTCTTCGACAACACATCTGAAACGACGCGTCGGCACAGAGCGTCTCCTGCAGTAGCTATGCCGAGTTCATCTCCGCTCCGGCGTGGGAGACGCCCCGTCGGTCGCTTCCAGAAGGCTTCCGGCGGGAGGCCGTCGGGCAAACGCGCCATGAAACGCGCCGGCTCGCCGCTCCCATTTGCCGGCAGTGCATCAGGCCGAGGGAATAATGGATGCGGGGCCCCGCCGAGAGTCTAACTAGCTGCACCGGCTTTGTTTGAGCTACCGTGCACCGGCGCAGCGAGCGAGCTGGCGTGACCGCGCGCCGAAATTAAACACTGGCCACGCAGCACGCGAAGCCAACCCGCGTATTAGCTGCAGTCCGCAGACGGCCGCCGCTTAACGACACACACAACACGCAATTTGGCGCGAGGACCGACCAGCTAATGAAAAGTGGGAGTGTCGAGAGCGGTAACAGAAAACCGGGCCACAGACAGCTGTCTCGTTTTCTACAAGAGTGGTTCTCTGTACTGAAATTTCACCTCTTGGGAGAAAAAAAAAAAAAAAAATCTGCCTCGCTGATAAACGAGGGCAAATTGGAAGGCACTTTTATGTTGAAGGCTACAGCTTTTTAAGAGCCTTGGTAATAGCATTCGCTGACGAAAGAACTGAAAAGTTATCCACTGTACGTACATGATATACAAAACCACTTTCTCTCTTTTGTCACCGTGCACTCCTCCCAAGAAGTACGGAAAATTACCTCGAAGTAAACCACTTTACAGATCACTGCTACGCTTTAAATATTAAACCTGACCTATTTCAGTGGACAGGAGACAGCTGAAACCCCTTATAAATAATTACATACTTTCGTAGTTACCAGTTTGCTTGGTATGTTGCAGTCTAAATTTCTAATGGTTACCTTTCAACAATTGCTGGTTCTGAGCAAACTGTTGTAATGACACCACTTCGCGCAGATGCCGCACAGAGCCTTTGTCTCTGTATGGCCTGCAACACGGCACAAACGATAATCTGACAAATAATAATAGTATGCAATGCACTTCCTGCCACATCCCATGTATCGGTAACATGCAAATATAACTCAAGAATATCAAACCGTCGCCACAGTATTTGTATTGAACTTGCACCCCCCCCCCCCCTCCCACCTGAGAAAGCTGAAAGTTGTGTGACTTCAACTGTGCATGCAAATAATCAATTGCCGTAACCACAAGTCTGTCTTTGTCTACGCATTACATAAAATCATTGAAGTCTGGAGGTTTTCGTGGCTGCTGCATCAATAATAAAATCCGAGTTGACCGTTTGTCGTTTGAAGAGGAATATAAAGCGGCCTAGCAGCGGAGTGGTACCTCTGTACAAGCACGGTCAACTTCCTTCCCTCACACGACGAGTACTCCGTCTGTAATGGTCACCCCTCGGCTTCACGTTATGTCTTAAGTGTCCCAATTTCCGCCTACGTGACACTGTGCTACCTCCAATACTGTTCCAGTCCATCGCTCCATTACTAGACAGGATATAGATCGGCCGCAAGGAATGTTATTGTTATACCAAATAGCTGAGCAGACAGCCCCTGGAAAGAAAGCAACCAATCTGGTATTTGCATTAAGTGAAACCAAGGAAAATAATATTCAGGATAGCTGGTAGGGGATTTGAACCGCAGTCCTCCGGAATAAGAGTCCACATTTTTACCAATCCGCCACCTCACTCGCTAATAGCCCCAAGACAAACTATGCAGAGTACCTCGCGGAGGCCACACACAAAATTCAGAAACTATACTATTAATATCAAAACTACGATCAGCTCCAATCGTCCATGCAAAGAATGGATGGGAAAAGAAACATCGGTTACAGTACATGAAAAAAGAATAGAATTATATATGTTTCAAAATTACACAGTGTGCTTGTAGTGCTAATATGCATCACCAGGGGTCGACTATATAAAGTGCACATTCCACAGTTGCTACCAGATCTGCAAGACATTGTGCACAACTTGCTCCATGCCCCCCCCCCCCCCCCCCTCTATATTTAAGCTGTGAGGTTCCAACAGTTACAACCTAATTCAGAACATGAATTCTCGCAGGCTACTGCATTACTTCAATCAACGATCACGTTAGTCTCGTGATTATTATTTTCACAACTGGCTGTTACTGGCATCAGTGAACGACCTGCTATAATTTTCCACCTTGGCTAACAGTCCTGAAGTAAGAGTCCCGTCGGCATTTCTGCGTAATTTTACTAAAAAACGTCCGCAGGAAGTACTCAACTACGTAGTATTAGAGGTCACAGGGTATCAAACCCAACGCTGCAATATCCTCCACACTGCCTATGGTGACAAAATAACGCCCTTGCAGAAAGGGAGGCATGTAGTGAGTTCCCCACTCTCCTGAGTGTAAACGCTCGCTTTGAAACACGTCACTACTCTTTTCTCCAAATAACTAAATCGGCCGCATCATAATCAGACATGCTGATACATCATCAGAGAATACATTTTCTTCCCTCCATTCCTTAATAACGAATGAGAGAGGTGGGAGGATGGGCCACACCTCCTTTTTCCTGGCGAACCATAGTGAACTAAACATGAAACACGTTGGGTCGCCAGTTGTAAAAATCTGGAAGGGATTCATGGTTCTACATTTGACGAAGAAAAATTATAAACTAGTGCTTAAAACTGAAGGACGAAAGTAACTTTCGCTTGACGCGTCACTACCAAGTAACATAGCTCGACGAAACTTGGACCATAAAGACAAAGAACTGCTACTGGATAGTACCGAAGGTAACAGGAAAAAAATACGTAATTAGACGAACAAATATGATGCTTTTATTCAAAGATAATAATTACATTGAAGGCATCGTGATTTACAATGCGCCCTCGACATTACAAAGGGTGGAACATGGCTCTTGATAAGGTGTGTAATCACCACAGACGGCAATGCATGCTCTGCAATGTGCTCCCATGCTGGCCACATGGTTGGTAATGAGTTCTTGTGATAAGGCCTTCCATTCCTCCACCATCGCGGTTGACAGCTGCTGCATTGTCATTGGTGCATGTGAACGTGCTGTAGTGCCTCTGCCCAACGCATCCCCGACGTGCTCGATGATATTTAACTAGGGGGAACGCGCAGGCCAGCCCATTCACACGATATCCTCTCGTTCCAAGAGCTCCTCCAATTACACTGTACGATGCGCATTCTCATCAATAAAAATTAAAACAGGGCTGCTTGTCTGCCCCTCCTGAAAAGACGCACACGGCGAAGGACTACAGTGTCACAATTAACGTTGACCGCTGGACGTCGGTACGCCCGTGCAACTTTATGCCTCTACAGGAGATAACACCTGGGCCACCAAAACGATCATCATCGATAATGTTCGTGCGTGCATTACGTGTTCCCACCTCTCGCCATACGAGCGTGGTCACACAAGCCAGTAAAAACCATGTACCGCCGCCTATTGTAACGTCCAGGGGACCATCACAAATCGCAGTGACTTCAGTGCAATTAGTGTCATTTCTATTCGTCTCATTCCGTATTTCTTTCAGTAACTCCTGAAGTTTCATCGAGATATATACATCACGCCAAAGTTACTTCCACACAGTTACTTTGCACACCAATGTAATTGTGGTCTTCATTCGAAGACCTTGGTCTATCCTGTGTGAGCCTATTCATCTCTGCGCAACTACAACAAACTATATTATTTTGAATTTGCTTGTTGACGCCAACTCTCTGTCTTCGTCTACAATTTTATCCCCCCCCCTCCCCCCACTTCCCAGTATTACCGAAGTGACGACTCCTCAGGATAAGGCCTGTCAACTCAGGATAAGGCCTGTCAACTGACTTTACATATATTATCCGTGTGTTTAGCACTAAAGTGTATGACTTCCTCGATATGTACCACAGTGTCCCTGTAGTGCCGCTAAAAATTTCCTACTTAGGCAGTTTACGGAACACTCTGTAACTATAACACCGTAAAGAAATGAAAATGCATATGAACGGACCTTAGTCAACAACATTAGAGCACAGTGATATGAGCCTGTGCACCATCTTGCAGCTTAATACTACGTAACGAGGCGTACAGTACGTTCGTAGGAAGACTGTTTACTGAATAACGTTACAGAAACCGAAAGGACATACATACAAAATGATACCACGATATTTATGTTGAACACAAGCCACGAGAAGAGTCAGTCAGTTAAAAAGTGGGAAAGTGATTAGTCTGCAAAGTAATGAGGTGTTCCCCGTGTAAATCTCCACTTACGTAATGGCATGAAAGGCGTCAGGCAGTATGTGTGAAAATTTTTCAAGATAGGGTGTACTCCCCAGGACGACAACAACGAAAGGCGACGTGGGTAACAAACAAAAAATGTTAATTTAGTGGAGCGGAGCGGCGACAAAAAGAAAGAGGCGAGCGAACTTGGCCAGAAGAGTGACGCGGCTGATTTAGGTCGCGCTACCAATTAGCGCGATATTAACATGCAAATAGCGCCATCAATTACAGCGAGCGCCGGCGGCCAGGGAGGGTAGCAGCACACGCGGCTACCGGCGGCGGCACCTTTGACGGCACGCAACAGGTAACGGACGGCAGCGACGACGCTTCCCTGGAAGGGAGGGCCCGTGTGTACACGCACAAAAACAACGGCTC
Source organism: Schistocerca piceifrons (assembly GCF_021461385.2). Classification (NCBI taxonomy): domain Eukaryota; kingdom Metazoa; phylum Arthropoda; class Insecta; order Orthoptera; family Acrididae; genus Schistocerca; species Schistocerca piceifrons. The sequence continues at coordinate 126,971,188 of NC_060139.1, read as the reverse complement.
AATTACCTCGCCTCCCTGCCCTCTGGCTCCAGCAACCTGCACGCCACGCTAAATCACTCCAAATTGATTTAAAGTTGCGAGGCGACCGGGAGTTTCCCCCTTGTTGTTGCACTGCCAGTGGCGCTGTATCCTCGGGACACAGGTGGCAGCATCTGTATCGGCACTTGACAACTGTGATGATAGCGCGGTGGCCGTGGCGACGGGAGAAGGGCGTACATGGGCCAATCACAGATAACTCGTTATCTAAACCCGATCACACTCACAGCAGCTATCAACTGTGCATTTCTCTACACTTCCTACACGAGTTAATAATGAAAATAATTCAGCACATGAGCTCACCACTGAATCTGGAATCTCATTAGCAAAGTTGACACTTGTCAAAGGCGGAATCAATCCCAAATTTGCCACTGAGCGATGAGGGCCTTGTGGGAATTCCGCACCGGTTTTTTTTCTTTTTTTTTTAAGTTGCTATTGCGCGAGCGAGCTGTTCTCTTCCTCGAAGCTTTCATGAAATGCAAAGTTCGTACCTATATCGCTGGAGGTCAGCGCTGTGATGTGTTGTTACGGACCATTATCGACCGTGGGGAAAGGAGAAAAGGAAATCTGGAGACAGCCAACGGTATCTACCAACGGAGGCCCCGATCCTAACGTCATCCCTCGCGAACTTACATTGGGGAAAATGCTAACCTAGTACACTGGAGCATATTAGCGCTCAACAACATTATTAACTGAGCTTTTTTTTTTGCCTGTGTCGGTGTACCATGATACTAACTCTTACGCTGCTGTCGTTTTTGTGGTCTTCAGTCCGAAGACTGTTGTGATGCAGCTCTCCAAGCTACTCTATTCTGTGCGAGCCTCTTCATCTTCGAATAACTATTGCAACCTACACCTTTCTGAGTCTTTAATGTATTCGTACCTTTGTCTCCCTCTAGGAGTTTTACCTTTCCCCCTCCTCCCGCACCCTTCCCTCCAAAAGCAAACTGGTGATCCCTTCATGTCTCACAATGTGTCTTATGAACAGATCCATTCTTTTGGTCAAGTTATGTCATAAATTTTTTGTCTCGCCAATTGCGTTCAGTACTTCCTCATTAATTACGTGATCGACTCATTTACTATTCAGCATTCTTCTGTAGCAACACATTTCAAAAGCTTCAATTGCTTCTTGTCTAAACTGTTTGTCGTCCACGATTCACTTCCATACATGGCTATACTCAAATAAATACTTTCAGAAAAGACTTAATAATTCCCTCAGCTTCACCTGATTTATTTCCACTAACTCCATTATCCTCGTTTTGCGTTTGTTCAAATGGCTCTGAGCACTGTGGGACTTAACATCTGTGGTCATTAGTCCCCTAGAACTTAGAACTACTTAAACCTAACTAACCTAAGGACATCACACAGATCCATGCCCGAGGCAGGATTCGAACCTGCGACCGTAGCAGTCGCGCGGTTCCGGACTGAGCGCCTAGAACCGCAAGACCACCGCGGCCGGCTTGCTTTTGTTCATGTTCATCTTATATCCTGCTTTCAAGACACTGTCCATTCCGTTCAACTGCTCATCCAAATCCTTTGCTGTCTCTGATAGAATTATAATGTCATCGGCAAACCTTAAAAGTTTTCGTTGCTTCTTCTTGGACTTTTAACTTCCGACTCCACATTTTTCTTTCGTTTCCTTTAGTGCTTGACTAACATCGAGGATGGACTGCAACGCTGCAACCCTGTCTCATGCTCTTCTGAACCACTGCTTCCCTTTCGTGTCCATCTACTCCTATGACTGCCATTTGGTTTCAGTCTTTCGCTCCCTGTAGTTTATCCCTGCCGCCTTTAGAATTTGAAAGAGAGTATGCCAGTCAACATCGTCAAAAGCTTCTGTAAATCTACAAATGCTATAAAAGTATGTTTGCCTTTCATTAACCTATCTTCTATGAGAAATCGTAGGGTGAGTACTGCCAAGCGTGCTCCTACATTTCTCCAGAATCTAAAAGAATCTTACCCGTGGTCGGTTTCTAGCAGTTATTCCATTCAGGCAGAGAATTCCTGTTGGATCTTCCAGCCGTGACTTATTGAACTCATAGCTCAGTAATTCCCACACCTATTTTCTTTGGAATTCCAATTATTATATTCTTCTTGAAATCTGAGGGTATTTCGCCTGTTTCACACATCTTGTTCATCAGATGGAATAGTTTTATCATGGATGGCTCTCCGAAGGCTATCAGTAGTTCAAACGGAACGTTGTCTACTCCTGGGACCTTGATTCGAATTAGGTCTTTCAGTGCTCTGCCAAATTCTTCACGGAGTATCGTATCTCCCATCTCATCTTCATCTATGTCCTCTTCCATAATATCGCCCGGAAGTACATATCCCTTGTATCGACCCTTTATATATTTCTTCAATCTTTTTGCTATACCTTCTTTGCTTACGACTGGTTTTCCATTTAACCTGTTGATATTCATACAGCTGCTTCTCTTTTTTCCACAGGTCTTTTTATTTTTCCTGTACGCAGGACCTATCTTTCTCCTACTGACATATGCTTCTAAATGTTTACACTTGTCGTCTTACCATTCCTGGTTAGCCATTTGCACTTCTGTCAGTCTCACGTTTAGACGTTTGTATTCCCTTTCGCCTGCTTCATTTGCCACATTTCTATTTTTTTTTTTCCTTTCCTCAGTTACATTCAATATCTCTTGCGTTACCCAGGGACTTCTACTAGCCCTCGTCTTCTTGCCTACTTGATCCTCTCTTGTCTTCACTATTTCATTTCTGTAAGATACCCATTCTTCTTCTACTGTATTCCTTTCCCCTTTTCTTGTCCATCATTCCCTAATGCTCCCCTTGAAACTCTCTACACTCTCTGGTTTTTTCACTTTATCCAGGTCCCATCTCCTTAAATTCTTACCTTTTTGCAGTTGGTTAGTTTTTACTCTACGGCTCATAACCACTAAATTGTGGTCAGAGTCCACATCTCCCCTGGAAATGTCATAATATAAATCTGCTTCCGAAATATGTCTTACCATTATGGCAGCGAAATTTGGCAGATATTATCATTCGTTACTGCGGAGTTGACAATGGATACAAAATTAGTTCCAATTTTGGCCACCAGGTGTAAAGCGGGGCTGTGAATGGAAGAAAAACGCATGTAAATGTATCCATATATAATGGATTAGGAAAGGGACGTGGGCAGAAAAACTCAAACAACTGAGAAAGGAATAATGTTGATTTTATTATTAACCACCGCTTACACAGTTTGTTCAATATGAGCAACGGTGAAGTAGACGACTTGGTGTACAGCGCGTTTTTCCACCTGGTGGGCAAAATTGGTACTTTTTTTTCTTTTTTTTCTTCAGCGTAAATCGGTTCTGCATTAACGCACTAGCATTCCTACCAGGTTGCGCGCTCAGACGATAATTACAGCCCACATTGGACTTTCGTGAGTAGCTGCACTTTTAAGTACAACTATCCAATACATGTCATTAGAAACAGCAGATTGTTAGAAGGCACTTAAGCTCTGCAGTACACTATGAAAATATCGATTTTAGTGTTATCTTACTGTAATTAAGGAATTTCTTCAAGTTCGGCTTTGATAGTGATGTCATTCTCGTCAAGTTAGTAGCTATCTCGTTTTACTCAATGCTTGGCCCAGAATTAAAGCAAACAAAGATCTTTCCTACGTAACTGGGAAACAAAGCTAATGCAACGAAATGTTGACAACAGAATTTTAGCTGTCTGTTGAGTTTAGCTCACGAAGCAAGAGTTCTACCGCTGACCATCGTGTGTTGCAAGATTGTCTCCTGTTTGAAGGACGTAAGATTAGAGTGTCGGTATTCCTGTTCCAAATAAAAGGCCAATACCTTCACCACAACACTACCTCTTGACACTGTTTCGAGGAATACATTTAGTCCCTGTCATGTGACTGACTACGTCTTCACACTAGATCCCCAATTCCAGTCTTCGTAAGTAAGAGCACACAGGATAGTTCCGACTGCACGCCATACCTTAGCGTCTTTCTGTTGCCAGCCTCTACTGGAAACCAGTCCGCCCCCCCGTAGCTGAGTGGTCAGAACGACAGAATGTCGATCCTAATGGCTCGGGTTAGATTCCCGGCTCGGTCGGAGACTGGGTGGTATGTTTCCCTAATCATTATCAATTGATCCCCATCGACGCACAAGTCGCCGAAGTGGCGTCAACTAAAAAGACTTGCACCCGGCGACCGGTCTACCCGACGGGAGGCCTTAGTCACACGACATTTACTGGAAATCGACAACGATGTGTTAACAGGAAGACACACACATATAAAACTGACAAACGAGATCGATATCCGACGAGTCAAGAGTTGCACACCATATTCTAGATTTTTTTTCGCTTAGTCTCTTACAATAAATTTGTAACGTTAGTTGCACCACAGAGATGTCTCATTCTCTGTAGACTTGAGCAGCCAGTGTATAAATTTGCCTGTGGTATTCTGTAACCATCTCTCTAATTCCGTAAGTCTGATCACAGTGACACCGAAACGGAAGATAACAGAGTGATGGTCAAAATACTGAATTCGCTCTTCCGATATTGTTTCACTATGGAAGATCGTTAACACAGTCCCTCCGCTCGATCATACCAAGAACGTCGAAATGGCAGATATTGAGATAATCGCTAGAAAGATGTAACGGTAATTTCGGAGAACCCCGAGGAAATATGATAAGACAGTAACTGTTTGCAATGCCTACAACCGATCTAGCATAGTGTTTCTCAATGTGACCACCGACCCTTGGGGGGTTCGCGGGTCCTAGCTACAGCGTCCGCGACGCCTAAAAATTGAATTGTGTTGTAATAGAAAGGAACTCACAGTTGTTGTGCAAGAAATATTTCTTTCAGTCACTAAAAAGAAAGCAAATAGGAATTATACCTACGGTTGTAAACTTAATTTTTTTCTACTTTAGTGAATTTCTGCCCTAAAGCCAATCAACCGTTACATACGGCTACTTCCAACTGCTAGAAATTTCTTCTATCTCGGAATTTCATGCTTTCATCTTCATGTGGCGGAAAGCTCTCTACATTACACCAATTCTAGCCTTTTTAAAAAGTCAGTCGTTCTACGCTTGTACACATCAAGCCTCCTCCCCCTCCCAATTCTGGGGTTTCCAAGGAAACCCATGAGAAACATCTCCCAAAATACGTTCCTAGGTCTGCCACTGTGAGTAACTCTTGATTCAAATGCGGTGCGGTCAGCGTCAAATTGTCTTGGAAAATACATCGAAACAGAGAAATAAGAACGTTGATTTGATTCAATCAATTTGTGAAAAGATTAAAAATATCAAAACGAGGTATACACACAACATTGGTGTTTCACTGGTTGCTTTTCAGCAAAGGTATGAACAACTCTGAAACAATAATACTGCACCGCAGTCTTATTATTCTTGAAGGAAAAATTTTCTGCTTCTTTAATTTTCCCAGGGTGATCAATTACAATAATTTAAGAAACTATAAAACTTGAAACCTGTCGTGTTCTTAAGCAACAAAGTTTCAGAAACAACACTCGATTTCTTTTTCAGCAACAAGATCATGTGGTTAGATAAGAAAAACACGGTTTAACTGAATCTCACCTTTTAAAGTTTTTATCGCCACTTTGACTTTTAACCCCTGGTGTTCTCGAAGCTAGATACGATAATAAGGTTATCACTCGTATTTTCTTTGTCAATTTAGCTCGACTGAAATTTAAGTATGACGTCACCACACCCACACCTCCAGTTTCAACGAACGGCGTCAGTCGCGTTCCTCACCTTCAACATTCCGTCAAACAACAGAGGAGAGAAAAAGTTTTACTGTGGAAAACAGTATTAAACACACTCAGAGATGTCACGTGTTCGTGGCATAACACGTGCCACGTGAGTGGAGAGGGATAAACAGCAGATGTAAATACAATGATTTGTCATCAATCATTCGTTTCCTGAGCTGCTCAACGTTCTTTTGTGTGGTGATATTTGTAAAATTCGCAAAAAATCAAGGGTTGCACTCGTCTGCAATGAAACAAGAGGCTACTGGTGACGTTAAGTAGGAAAAAGCTTCTGAAAGTGAGCCCTCATGTTCGCAAGCTACTACAAGTGAACGTGAAGGGAAGGAAAGAAAACTACGCAGGTACTGTGATGACTGCCTTCGCTATGGATTTGTATACACATGCAGTGATGACAGCCAGCAGGCTCAGCGTGTGTTATGTTACGAAGCACTGAACAACGACAGCATGAAACCTGTTAATCTTCGAAGACATTTGGAGAAGAAACATGAGGGTCACGTTGGTAAGTCGATAATGTTTTCTTTTTCTTTAAAAAGAAAAAAAAACTGTGGGAGATGAAAGGTAATAAAAGAATAATGTCAAAGACTGCAGTTGCTGCTAATACAAATGCGAAAGCTACTATAGCGTCATATCATGTGTCATTGCCACTTACTAAATCTAGGAAACGCCACACAACTGCAGAAAATTTAATCCTACCAGTTGCAAAAGTTACGTGTGAAATTATGGTAAGTGATGCAACTGCTAAGGAAATAAACTCAGTTCCCGTTTTCAACAATACAATTGGCAATATGTCTTTCACTGCGAAAGAACAATTAATTTCAACAGTTCATGGCAGCTCACCTTATTCTTTACAACCTGATGACGGTAAAGCATACACGGAAAAGCAAATCTGTTGGTTTCATCCGTTTTGAATGTAACCTGATAATTTGTGGGGAGCTTTTGTAATGTAAGGAGATTCTTCGAACAACGGTAGAAAATGTGTTCTGTGCACTTAATGAGTTCAAAAGTAAACAACGATATGAGGTGGGATAAATGTGTAGCATCTTCTACCGACAGAGTACGTGGTTTTACAGCTTTGATGACTGGCTTAACGGCTTGATTGAAACCTTTAGAACCAGAAGTAGTGTACGCCTTGCTTCACACACAGAGAAGTTTTAGCTACAAGAAAAATGCCTTGGGATTTTAAAAATGTGTTCTGGATGAAGTTACAAAACTTAATAATTTCATTAAATCACGTTCGCCTCTTTTAACAGTTTTATGTAAAAAAATTGGCAACAGACAGACTCAACTTCTCTTACGTACTGAAGTGCGTTGGTTGTCAAGAGAGGAAAGTTCTCTCTCTCTCTCTCTCTCTCTCTCTCTCTCTCTCTTTAGCTACATGATGAAGTGCGCTTGTTTCTTTTAGGCAAGCAACATTCTTTTTCAAGAAAGAAATTGTGTGATTTTGATTGGTTGTGTGAATTGGCCTATTTGGTGGATATTTCCGCCTTTCTCAACGAACTTAACTTAGGCCTGCAAGGAAAAAAGTTACTATCTTCCAAGTTGAGAGTAAAGTTACAGCTACAATTAAGAAACTGCAGCTATGGCAGTACGAGTACAAACCAATTGCTGTCCATCATTTCCAGTGATCAAGGACTTCACTAATTCTTCAGGTGACACATTCTCTGCTGAAGTGCGCAAAACACTTGTAGAACACTTCAGAGCACTAGCTCCAAGTTTTCGAGAATATTTCCCTGTCCCACAACAAGGTACTTGTTGGATTTAAAATCCTTTCACTAATGTAGAAATCCAGGACATACATGGTATGAATCTCTCTGGCACAGAACAAGAACAGCTACTGGAACTATCCTCCGATACTTCATGGAAAAACGTTTCCAAAAAAAATAACTTCGTAGCTTTTGGTTGAGTGTGCGCTGTGAGTATGAAGAGTTGTCTAAAAAGGCATTGTAACATTTGACGCCTTTCCCTACCACTTACTTATGAGAGCAGACCTTTTCTGCTTGCTCTTTGCAGTATTAAAACCTTAATGTGAAATCATCTTAATATGGTATCACACCTAAGAACGTAGGGACAAAACTTATTTCAGATTTCAATGCAATTATGGAAAACCAAATGGTTTCATTCCTCACGTTAGTGATCCAATGTTTGAGAACATTATTTATTAAGTGATCAAATGGATTTCCTTCGAAGAAACGATTTTGATTTTCAGTTACTGTACTTACTGTACTAGATTGTACTGTAATTGCACTACTATAAGTTATTGTATTTTCAATTGAAATTTCGTTCACTATGCAACAGTCATGTATCTTTAGAATAAATTACTTATTGCATTACTTTTTTTCATTTTATTTCTTGTCATTGGTAATTCTAATTAGTACATTTTTTTTGTAGGATGTGAAATATCAGTTAGCGTTGTAAGGGGGTCCGCAGATCACTTTCCGAATGAACAGGAGGTCCGTTTGAGAACCGTGGATTATAATAGAAAGCGTCGGAAGCTCTTTAAAACTGTTCGCAAATGACGCGGTTGTCTGTAAGAAAGTAACAATGCCAGAGGACAGTATGCATTTGCAAAATGACATATAGAAAATTGATGAATGAAGCAGTCTCCGATAGTTGACCCTGAACGTAAGTAAATGTAGGACTTCCGCATACTTAGGAAAAGAAATCCACTAATGGACAACTACACTATTGATGACAAATTGCTGGAAACATTATCTACTGTAAAATATCTACGAGTAACTAGCCAGAGCGAACTTAAGTGGAATGAACACATAAGACGCACAGTAGGGAAAGCAGACGCCACACTGAGACTGATAGGATGAATCTTAAGGAAATGCATGTCATCTACGGAAGAAGTGGCTTAGGAGACGCTTGTTACTGTTCATCATTCTAGGACCCTTACGACATAGGAGTGACAGAAGAGATACACAAGCTCCTACGAACAGCGGCGCGTTTCGTGACGGAATCGCTTGGTCGGCGCGAGAGCGATACAGAGATGGTCAACGAACTCCAACGACAGACGCAACAAGAGAGACGTCGTGCATTACGGAAAGGCTTACTATTGAAATTCCGAGAACGTACTTTCCGGGAAGAGACGAACAGCGTATTATTTCCTGCTTCATACGTCTTGCGAAATGACCAAGATGAAAAAATTCGAGAAATTAGAGCTAATACAAAGGCTTACCGACAATCATTCTTCCACGCGCCACTTGCGAGTGGACCTGCAGTGCACCAACAAATTTAACAGAGACAGAAGTCACAATGTCAGCCGGTGCCTGGGGACGAGCACTAGAGACGGAGCATCTTGAAAGAAACAAAACCAAAACGCTTAATTCTTGAGGGGGTTGCTCAAGCTGGAGGTGATCTCAGTTTCCCTTGAACTCCTCAGTCGCGGTCTGGAGGGGGACGCGGGGATAAATGCCCCATCGCCGATTTCCCACATTTGCATATGTGAATCCCGCCCTCAGCCAACATTGCTCCGCTAACAGAAGTTGTAATACCAAGCAACGACGCCCGACCAATGAGAAGCTTAAACGTCACCAGAAAGAAGGCAATCTTTGCTCTTCGCAGACAGTTATCTGCTGACGAGGAATGTGATGATTATCTTCGAAAGCCCCAGTTTTACAGCAAATTTGGCGAGGACAGAACACCGAGAAGATTTTATACACCGCGAAAAACTTCGATGTCACTTCATTGCAGAGGTTTACTTGGCCTTAATAATGCATCATTCAACGTCCACCCCTCATCTTTCATGGGCGGCTTCTGAAGTAATGCGTCCCTACGCGTTACCCACACACAGGCAGCCTCGACTGATCGGGAACAGGACTTTTATTTTTCCGAAAGAAATTGCATTCCCACGTTCATCTGTTTAATAATAAAGGCTTCTTATTTCTTCAGCTGAAAAGGTGAATGTCAAATTATCTATCAATTACAATATCATCACGAAGTTGCAATGGTTGGCAATTAATAATTCTCTACGGCTACCAAAGAATGCTGTATATAACGGTGGAGCAGGCAACTTCATCGAGAGAAATTATTGACCGGCAGGCCCCGTTCCACTGCAGGCTTGTTGCGAATCCCCCTTTAGAGTGGCGCTTATTAATTGCGTCCTTCGTCAAAATCCGGGACACGCCAAACAGTTTACAGTTTAGCACACAAAGAATATCGTTTTTGGAAGGGCCGTGTTCCGGCGGACGGGCGCCTCTGGGCTTAGCGAGGGCAGAATCGAGTGGCGCAAAATGAGCTCCATTGGTGCCGTCCGGAGCCGCGCCGATAAGCAGCTTCACGCACTCGATAGACACAGTGCGCCATATTGCACGAGCTGCAGTCAATTTCAGCAGTGTTGAATAGCGCCCCGGTCGTGGCGAAGAAACGCTTCCTGACCTTAACGATACAACGATGCCAAGCATATATATAAATGTAATAGCAGTGGTGGCACGTGCAAAACTTTACTAGTGTGCTACAATATTAGAAAAATAAATTGTGTTTCATTATGTCGTCGTGATAGGCGCGACTTAATATTGTTTCGATATCAGCTTTACCTAATGCACTAAGGTCAAGAGTGCTGTTTTTGTTTATGATTACCGCTATGTGCACTTTTTTTTCTTGTTGTGTTAATACGTCCTAGACCTTTCTCTCCCCTTGTACCTCACACATCAGTGTTCCTGAATAACAAACATGGAATGCAAAAAAGTGCATTGCGAACATCACATCCACAGATGCAATTCTATTCATACATTTTCATACAAAATTTCTTCATACACTTGCCTTTTTTACCACCACATATACCCTTTTACAAGGGTGGTAATCGTAAATAAATCGAATATATTAATTTCACATACGTCTAATGAACTTTACAAATATGTTTAAATATTACAATTAATAACACTTCCTGGTAGATTAAAACTGTGTGCCGGATCGAGACTCGAACTCGGGACCTTTGCCTTTCGTGGGCAAGTGCTCTACCAACTGAGCTACCCAAGTACGACTCACGCCCCGTCCTCACAGCTTTACTTCCGCCACTACCTCGTCTCCTACCTTCCAACTTCACAGAAGCTCTCGTGCCAGGGGACGGAAAAAATTAAAAAAAGATGATAACAGTGAGAACTGAACCTGAACCGAAGAATTTCCAGTCGGTGCACTTGATCACTGCGCCACAGGATCGACACATTGGTAACTGTAATTATCGCTCAAAAATCCTTCATACTCTACTCGTAAATCTTTAGAGAGCATTTTACCATTTCCTACACCCCACTCAAGCGAAATGTTCTAACAACATGGAAGGACATCTACCGGTTTCTACTCACGAAGTTTAAGCCGTATCGGTGAGCCCCGTCCCGCGCCCTCCCCTTGCTCCCCTTGTTAGATTTAAATTTGGAGTACGTCTACCTAACTCGAACTCTCACTTTGTCCCCCAAAGATCTACTGGAAAAGGATTTCTGTAGGAAATCGTCTCCAGGTAAGTCCCTCTTCAGCAGATTGTCTCCAGAATTCGCTGTGTTACTTGCACACTACTTTACACGCACACACGCACACACACACACACACACACACACACATACACACACAAACATTCTGACCTGTTGTTGAGAGCAATATAGTACCCTTAGTGGCTGTATGGATGGCTTCACATCAGAGCATGCGCAGTCGAAACTGATAGCTGCGTCCCTTTTCTCAGTTGATTATAGTGCAACTGACCATCATTTCAGCACTCGACACGTCTCTAGTTATGGTGGGAAGACAAAACATGTTTCTGTCCATTTCATTCGCACACCAGTACACATTCTAAGAGAAGTGGCGTGATTTTAGCGTAATTTCCGGTTCGCATTCTATGAGAAATGGCATAATTTTAGTGCAATATTTACAGTGTGCTGTGGCACATTAGCATGTGATCACCAGCCGTCACTGTTAAATAATCTTACTGCAACTGTAAGCACAATCCTTCGCTGCCAGAATTGTAAGCTGCTAATAAGCATATTCACAAGTATAAAACGCTACCAGTATTTTTCTAAGCCATTACTTATTATCTTAACGCTATCATGGAAACAATACTGATGACATCTACAAGATTAAAACCACCATCTTAACTTTCCTCAGTTTTTTGTTAGTCCAGGCTCGAAACTTTTTTGGCTGACAAGGTATTATTTCCTTAGTAAATACGATTCAGTAACAGCGACGTCTTAATAGTTACGGTAAATATCGCCCATCCTCCACCCGTGTAGTATCTTCATCATCCGCGCCCCCCTACCGTACATGGAACGTACCACACAGATGTTACCGTCTTAGACATAAAGCCATTGTTGTTTTATATCATTTGAAGTGACATACAAAGTCCAAAAAGTTTGGAGACCGGATTAACAAAAAATTTGAAAAATTAAGGTGTTAGTTTTGATGCTTCAGGTGTTCTTCATAGTCACCCCAACGTCAGTCCACCAAAACTGATGAACTGCCCTATGCAGGTACTTAAGAAGTGCTAATATCCACATATGCGACCATCGGCAACTAGACTGTCAGACAATGCGCAGGAATGTCTCAGTTTTGTTTATTTTCACTCTAATACATTTCGGATGTATGAGACGCCTACGCCTACGCATGAAGGATATACTTTGTTAACATTATTGGCCAGGAATGCCATAACCGACCGTTGGGTATAGCAGACAGATTCTTATGCACGGCACTCGTGGGAGACACACACAGATCATGAGAGACGGCAATTTCCAGTTGACAGTGAGTTCAGTGGAAACGAATCATTTATAAGCAACATAATGAAATTTGTTTGAAGATAAAATGCCAACTGAAACCTAATGCAGGCACGAGTGTAAATAAATAAACATTTCGGAACAATGCATGTCACTCCTATATGACTTTTACTCGTGCCTGTAATAAGGCTCATATTTGAGAACGTGCTACAGTTCACAAGAATTATGTTTAGATCATGTACACTTAGGTCGGATATTAATGAATAATTACAAATGTTTCGCGTATCGGCAAAATGTACGTCATTGTCTTTCCCTACAGATGTTCTGCACTAACCAGAAATGAAACTTAACTACAGCAAGAAACACAACTGCCGCCATGTTCGTATTTGCAATTCTGACGGTTACATCAAAACCGCAGGAGGGGGAGGGGGACACAAACTAGCGGGGCGGCGCAAGCAAAGAAGCACTAAATGTCATAGTTAGAATGACTGATAGCAAATTAGGAAACAAGCAAAAGTATGGGACCGCAGACGCGCTAAACAGAATATGAAACAGCTTAGCAATTTACGTTTCCTTTGGCGCATCAGCTTGCCTGATTTATGCTGACCTGTAACTCTAAAGCGGGCTATCGTGCATCCCTTGCATTTTTGTTACTTTAATAAGAATCCTAAGCGGTGGAAAGAGAACCAAACTGCGGCAAATTAATGGTTCGGTCGCGGTGCGTGCAAGCGCTGGCCGACATTCCCACGACTCGTTTTTGCTCTCAGCATTTGTTTTAAACGCTTGCCCGGCCCCCCTGTTGTAATGACGAATCATTAACCCACGGGTCAGTCCTTTAAGCAGGACTTCCTGCCGCCGGAAAGATTCAAATCACGAGTCCGTCAAAAGCGCTTGTTTCACATGTCAGCCGGCGCACGTCAGCCGTGTTTCTCCGCAGTGTACGTACAAAGCACGTCCTGCGTCGGCAAAAGGCGATTTGCTGGAAGGGACCTTCCACACAGTCCACCATGATGAGGAAGCCTGTATTAACTACGGCACCGCGCGTTACACGTTGAAGTTGCTGCCGCTGATGTACAACTTCGTTTCAACTTCATTCAACAAGTGTTAACTAAACTTCTAACTGGTTCCTCGCAATCAAGAAAAGTAATCTGCGACGCGGCGACGATCTTGGATAAAACCTTCATGAATTTCTTGTGGCTTTATACACTCGTCACGGAAAAAAAAAAAGAGACGCACCACGAAGGAATCATCCGATTGGGTCGGAAATCGATAGATGTGAAGTACATGTACAGACAAACAAATTTTAGAAAAACTCGATGATTTATCCAAGAGAAAGATCTTTACAAACTGAGCAATTGCTTCTCTGAGAAGAAAAGGATGGAACAGGAGAGGATTTCATGGCGGGTTGCATACAGAAATTTTAAAAAAAGGCAATAAGTCAATAACACGTCGGTCGGTTTGACATTGATTGACAGAGTTGTTGGCTGTCCTGTTGGATATAGTGCCAAATTCTGTCCAATTGGAGTGTCAGATCGTCAAAATCCCGAGCTAGTTGGAGGATCCTAATGTTCTCAGTAGGGGAGAGATCCGGCGACCTTGCTGGCCAAGGTTAGATTTGGCAAGCATGATGATAACCAGTAGAAACTTTCGCCGTGTGCGGGTAGGCAATGTCTTGCTGAAATCTGTCAAGCACGGCTTGCCAAGAAGAGCAACAAAAAGGGGCGTGGAATATCGTCTACGTACGGCGGTGCTATAAGGGGGCCGCGGATTACAACCAAAGGGGGTACTGCTATGAAAAGAAATGACACCCCAGGCCAACACTCTTGGTTATCGGACCATATGGCGTGCGACAATCACGGTGGTATCCCACCGCTGCCCGGGGCCCCTCCAGACACGTCTTCGGTACAGAATCTCTTTGACTGAAGTAGACTTGTCTTCAGTGGTAAGTCCCGCTTCGAACTGAGCCCCGATAACCAACGAGGGGGGCCGTATCCCTTACGTCTGTCGCCAAACGCCTCGAACTCGCCATAATTGTTCATCCTCTTCTCTCCATCGCTTCTTCCATATGCCTTAGCCACCCCTTTTGTGAACTACTTCTTCTTCTTCTTCTTCTTCTTCTCCTTTTAGGTGGTTGCCATGAAAGTATTCACTTGGGCTATCAGCCTCCCATTTTTTTTTTTTTTTGACATACCCTAACCATCCTAGCTGAAACTTCCTGGCAGTTTAAAACTGTGTGTCGGACCGAAACTCGAACTCGGGACCTTTGCCTTTCGCGGGCAAGTGCACAGCGAAAATCTCATTCTGGCATCCTAGCTTGCTTCTGTTCTACCCACAACACTACAATGCGTCTCCGCCCTTTCTCCTATTTCCTCGGGAAATTCAAATTCTACATGCTCTTCCCAAGCGAACCATTTCTAAATCTGTACGCCTCGTTTTATTTCTTTCTGTGAGATCCCAGCACTCACTCGCATAGCTTGTTATTGGTTCCACGATGTATTTGTACGAACGCATTTTGAGGACCAATCTAATATTTGGGTAGCCTGATGCCTTGTTGGATATCTTTGTCACATCTTCCACCACGTGATAGGAAACTAGCCACATACTTGAACTCTTTACACACATTAATATATGATGTTCGAGTTACTTCCCTCCTCTCCGCAACATAGATATTTCTCTTCTCACAATTAATTTTCCAAACCCAGCTTTCTATAATCTTACGACAACTTCCTAATCATGTAAGATACGTTGTCCTCATCGTCCGCTACAACGACTTGATCATCATCGTAGAAATCTATGCAGATACCACTGGTTGCCTACCTCAGTCTCCTTTCTATACTTTCTACACTATAGATAAAACTCCTTCTGGATGTAAGTCTAAAAAGATTGCAGGAGACAGATACCAGCTTTGTTTCAGTCCTTTCGTTATTCCGAAGGCCTCTCTAAAATTTTCTTTCCCTGCTTTAATGACACTTTCTGCCGACTTATAGAGGTTTTTGATACTTTTCACATAAATTTTTGGCAATTCCGCTTACAACAACACCTCGAACAATAGCTTTAGTGACAGTGTCTCATACTTTTTATCAACATCTATGAAGGTCAAATGACTGCTTGGATTCCTTTCCGATGTTTTCTCCTATCCTTCTCATAAAACATTAACTATTTATCAGATAGGATCGGCAGTATTATGAGATCGCACGCTGTCGATGCTGTCGTCGACGCTGACGATCGTAAGGAAACGCAACATGTACAAATTTCCGCTAAGCGTAACGAATGGCAGCTCTCTTTAAACGAATGTCAGTAAGTAAGAGAAAGAACCGTATATTATCTTAGAAACCATACCGTGTTAGTACGTGGGGACTCCTCGGTCACGGCGCTATTCGAGAAACGCTGTGTGAACGTCCTCTTCATTGGAAAATCTTCCAGCTTGCCGAAGAGACGGAAACCGCATGGCGCAAGATCGTAACTTCCCGAACTGGATCACCCACGTCTGCGCAGCGTTTGTCAAATTTTTGGCATCATTTCACTACGGTTGAACGCATAAAGTCCCTGTCTATATGTCTACGAACCGACATAAAATCAGTATTAGGGAACACAAATAGAAAAAAAGATTATTGGAAGGATTGTGATAAAGTGCCTCTATAAACGAAATACCGTACAAGAGGCTAGTGCGATCGAATGTAGAATATTGTTCCAGTGTTTTGACATATAACGAATTCCGAAAAAAAAGAAAAAAATGTTTCAAATGGCTCGGAGCACTATGGGACTTAACTTCTGAGGTCATCAGTCCCCTAGAACTTAGAACTACTTAAACCTAACTAACCTAAGGACGTCACACACATACATGCCCGAACCAGGATTCGAACCTGCGACCGTAGCTGTCGCGCGGTTCACGAATTCCGAGACGCACTGCTATGATCGCAACAGGTCGGTTTAGTCCACATTAAAATGTAACATAAATACCAGAGAACTTAAATGGGAGCCCTTCGAAGAAAGACGACTTAGTTTTTCGCGAAATCCTGTTTGGTAAATTTAGAGAATTTGTGTTCGCAGATGACTGTGCGACCATTATTCTGTCACCATTTACCGGATGGTTATAATTACAGTGCAGCTACTCACGGAGACACAGAGTGGGCTGTAATTAGCGTATGGCAGCGAAACGTGGTTGGTATGTTAATGCGGAACCAATTTATGCTGGAAAACAATTGGTTCTGATTTTTGCCGCCAGGTGCAAATATGGCGCTGTAAATTATCTCGTCGACGTCTCCGGTGCTCATATTGGACAAATCGTCTAACCAGCGGTTAATAATAAAATCAACATTACGTCTTCCTCACTAGTTCCACCTAACCCGCCAACGTCCCGTTCCTAACGCACTACATATGGAAAAAAATTCTTTATGTCCTTACATTCGCAGCGCCAGATTTGCACCTGGTGGCCAAAACTAGAACTAAGTTTAAAATCGGTTCCGCATTAATGAATTACAATATCTACCAAGTTTCGCCGCCATGCGGCAATTACAGCCCACATTGGACCTCTTTGAGTAGCTGTAATTTAACTATAGCCACCCGTTATATCTCGAGTACGGATAACATGAGCAAGACACGAAAGGTTAGGGCAGACAGACCATCACTACACTTTTTTTCCTCGTTGAATACGTACACGGAATAGGAATGAAAACTGATAATGTTTGTACAAGGTACCCTTCGGCTTACACCTGACAGTGGTTTGCAGAGCATTTATGTAAATACTAAGTTGTAAAGGATAAGAAAGTGCATGCTGAACGCTACTTGCACTATTCCAAATCAGCAGTTGGATAAAAGCGATAAAGATGCAAGGACGGAAAACGACATCCGTTCTGAAAAGCAATTAACTGGAATGTAATGGGGATGTGACAATTTACAGTCACCTCCCCCCCCCCCCCCCAAATGGTGCTGTTTTCACGCGTTCTGTGAGAGAAACTCTGGTTGTAGTGTTCAGAAGCGCAGGAGGAAACTTTAGTGACAATCAAAGCCGTGGTATGTCCTGGAAGACGGCACAGATAGCCAAATGGCTAAGGCGAAGCGACTGCTCGAGATAAGCAGGAGAGTCCCTGTCACAGATATTCATTCTTTACAACTGAGTCAGCAGGTTTAGACATCCACATTCGAGTACATCCGACGTTCAATATGAAATCGTATTTGAGAGAAACGCAGCTCGAAAACCTCACAGTCCACGCATCCTTGGGAACTCTGTTTAACATTTTTTATTTCGATGGCACTCTCCAGATTGCACTATTTCTCGATTCTTGTCTTCCTCTTAAACCACTAACGGAAGTCCTTTCATTTGTAAGAGGTCGAACACAGGAGAACACGTCTTGTAAATAAGGGAAACTATGTAGGCCTATCCACTGTATGGAAAACCGTGCATTATGTGCTGTCTTGATAAACTGTTGTCAACAACAGAAAAGCTTCGTAAAATAAATATTATTTGAATATAAACACAGGCATCTGCGACCAGTAGTTTCCTAGTCCTTCCAGGTTCATTTTCAGATGAGCGGCGAAATATTTGTACTGTGCTCCTAGATGCTGGAAGTCGCTGCAATATGGACAATACTGTTCTAAATATCCTCCTGCCAGCTACTATTTTCATTGATTACTGATCACAGAATTGATCACTATTTATTAAGAACACTGAGTGTCATAGGAAACCGCTAGCATGAGCTGCAAAACTCTAATGTCGTACAGTACTAGTCCAAACGCCATTACAACAGATAACGAATTGTAACCGTTCACAAAAATCATCGGACCAACTGCGCCAACATTTTATAAGAGAACAACTATCCCATCAGTGCTTTCAACTGACATACGACAAGTAGTAAAGGCTATGATACAATAGCATTTGTTTCATCTGATTGCAAACGAGCGCACACGATAACCGAGATTCCGAGGAGAGCCATCTATTAAGAAGATGACGTAACCGGATATGAGAGGCTAACGCAGGGCAGGGTAATTTCTCGTGTGCCAAGTGTCTACGAGTCTCTTGTTTCATCATTAGGGACCCGTTATTGGACAATCGCGTACGGACGGGACGGGAAGTATTGAGTTTCGCCTGGCTCATCCCAGGATAACCAGGCACCGTTTAAGTGCCTCCCTTGTCTCTCGGGTCAGCTCAGTAACAGCGGCGCGCACATTTATTACTTTTGTCAAACACGTTTACTGTCTACTTAAATTATTTGTTAATGCAACTTCCCCAACAGAGTTACGGAGTAAATAAATACCGGCAATTTCGGAATTTCTGACGTTTATTCAAGAAATAGACTATCAAATTTTCGAGAACTACTCGGCATGCTTCGAAGTGACGGGTAATATCAAGCGCTTTATAAGGTGCTGCACTCCCCCCCCCCCCCCAATTAAAAATTCCCTTTTTTCCTTCAATTTATCTAATAACGTGACTGTTCTGTAATGATATGCTCCTCCTAAGACTTATCTTAGAAAACAGAATGAATGAAGGTAAATTTACGTTTATAGCACTTGTAGATTTAGAAAACGCTTTCGACAATATCGACTAGAATATTAATTGAAATTATGAAGGTCACCTCATTCGGCCTTGTGTCTGTGGGAACATAATTACAGAAAATATAAGTGTGTAAGAACGATAAGAACACAAACTGTTGAAAGTTGACTAAGTTGCTTGCATGAATAACAACAAACATTAACCATACTAACTGTCATTTCTCTTTCGGTGCTTTCTCCACCTTCAGCAAACGGAAGTATCTGCTGAAGTAAAAATACAATTTCAGTATCGATATTCCTGAAGCAGGAAAATCTTTGGGCACCAGAAACTTGTGTGTCTTTGTTAGATTGGTCAGAGATAATGTAACAAGGAGTTCCAGTGACGCGGAGACAAAGATATAACTTTGGATGAATAAACAAACCTCCGAGTGGCAACGAGTGCGAGAAGACCTACTCCTGATGAACTGCGTTGTGATGTGTGGGGAAAAGAAGCTCCATCACTGTTATACATGTTTAGAGTAAGACTTCGGATCATTAAGGTTGCCTGAGTTAATTGAGTTAATATTGAAGCCATGTTCTGGGAGTATTAAAACATCAGAAATCGGATTAGTTGGTTTTCGCGAATCTTAGCGTGCTTAACGATCGATCTGTACTTCGAAACGTTTTGTGACCCGTTCTTCCTTTCGTCGTTCGTTGTTTATACCTGACACTCATTCCCAATGTATTTTTCAATGCTTTTTCGTAGTTACAATTATGGAAAGATTTCACGTGATCTTCATTCTGCTAACAAGTGGTAACGCATATGTGCCTTTAACTTTCAGCCTTGTGAGTGTAAGTCCCACTGCGCTTGTTCATCTCGATATAGATTAATTTGAAACTGAGATTATTGATTACGCACACCCACTTCATAATCCCGTAGTCCCACGGCTACCTTCTCCCATTCTCGAGATTTCCATATTTATAACTACTGGTATAGACCATTGTACTCACCTGCTAGGGTCTTTCAGCCTGAAAGGTAAGTCTGTCGCTTCATGAGTCCGTGAGAATGCGTGGCATGTACACAGAGGAATACCGCAGCTTATTAACTATGATTCATTTCAGGACTATGATTTTAGTATTACAAGAAGAACTGTAAATGCATGTAGGTTACAGGCCTGACCCAGTAGTACAAGCAAGTTTCATTCAGCAAGTAAGAGAATGAAAAAAATGGTTCAAATGGTTCTGACCACTATGGGACTTAACTTCTGAGGTCATCAGTCCCCTAGAACTTAGAACTACTTAAGCCTAACTAACCTAATGACATCACACACATCCATGCCCGAGGCAGGATTCGAACCGGCGACCGTAGCGGCCGCGCAGCTCCAGACTGTAGCGCCTAGAACCGCTCGGCCAACCTAGCCGGCAAGAGAATGAAAATTTCACTGTAATTGACCTATTAATATTTAGTTCTTCACAACCGGTTTTCGGCTTACTAGGCATCGTGAAGGCACGACACAAATATTAATAAAACAGTCGGACTTTTTGTACTTTTCAGCCTTAAGTACGAAATGGATCGAACACGGAGCGACAGAAGAATCCATTTAACATAATTAAAATATATTTATTTTAAGGCAACAGAAAGAGACAGGTGTAACTGCCCTTTACATTTCTGTTGCTCCACCACTCTTACCAGTTTGTACCGTGTGGTTATAATTAAAGTGCAGGTACTCACAATGGTCCAGGGTGGCCTGTAATTATCGTGTGGCAGAGAAACTTGGTAGATATGCTAACGTGTTAATACGGAAAAAATTAGTTCCGATTTTGGCCACCAAGTTCAAATCTAGCGCCGTGTATGCAAGAAAGACGTATCGAAATGTCTCCATATGTAATGGATTAGGAATGGGACATGGGCAGAAAATATCAAACAAGTGAGAAAGGCTTGGTGTTGATTATTAACCGACACTTACACAGTTTGTTCAACATGAACACCGGAGACGTCGATGAGATGGTGTGCAGCGCCAGATTTGAACCTGGCGGCCGAAATTGAAACTAATATTTCTCCATCGTAAATAGGTTCCACATTAACGCATGAGCGTATCTCACAAGTTTCGCTGCCATAAAATACTTACAGCCCACATTGTGAGTAGCTACACTTTAATTATAACCCCCAGTACATTGAACAACAACGTCACAGAATAAGCGGGAACCCTCCCTAATGCATGCCGCTTGCTACAGTTCTCGATACTACGCACATACCACGTTAATACCGCCTTGGTATCTCTCCTGCACAGCAAAGTACCGGGTGATCAAAAAGTCAGCATAAATTTGAAAACTGAATAAATCATGGAATAATGTAGATAGAAAGGTACAAATTGACACACATGCTTGGAATGACATGGGGTTTTATTAGAATAAAAAAAAAGATACAAAAGTTCAAAAAATGTCTGACAGATGGCGCTTCATCTGATCAGAATATCAATAATTGGCATAACAAAGTAAGACAAAGCAAATATGATGTTCTGTACAGGAAATGCTCAATATGTCCACCATCATTCCTCAACAATAGCTGTAGTCGAGTTATAATGTTGTGAACAGCAATGTAAAGCATGTCCGGAGTTATGGTGAGGCATTGGCGTCGGATGTTGTCTTTCAGCATCCCTAGAGATGTCGGTCGATCACGATACACTTGCAACTTCAGGTAACCCCAAAGCCAATAATCGCAGAGACAGAGGTCTGGGGACCTAGGAGGCCAAGCATGACGAAAGTGGCGGCTGAGCACACGATCATCACCAAACGACGCGCAAGAGATCTTTCTCGCGTCTAGCAATACTTTGTTTTTTTCTTGGTTCTAATAAAACCCCATGTCATTCCAAGAATGTGTGTCAATTTGTACCTCTCTATCTACATTATTCTGTGGTTTATTAAGTTTTCAAATTTATACTGACTTTTTGATCACCCGGTGCGTGTGTTCCTCCGACTTTCGTCCCCGCCAGCGCCTTCCATACTGAGCGCAGCGTTGCCGCGCCCAGTATCTCATTAACGACGCTTCTGTTTACGCTTTAATCCCAGTGTCTCCCTCAGGGACTACGTCCTCTTCCAGAGGAGCACCGAGGGAGACCAGTCCACAGCTCTGTCAGGGGGCGTTGTTGGCTGTCACGACTTAGATAAGCGAGCCAGCGGGCGAGCAGGACGCGCCAGCCGTGGCCCGCGTGTAAAGGGGGACGCGATTAATAGTAAAACAAGGAGCGGCGCGGGCCCGCGGGAGGCGGCGGCCGCGTCTCGGATTTCGTCGGCCGCGACCGTGACGGATCGGCGTGGCTGGCCGGGCTGTGGCGCTGCGCGCTGCCCACGGTAGCTAATTGCCCGCCGGCGCGTAATGGATGTCCCGGGCGCGGTTACAAATGCGCGACGCCGAGCAGGTGCCGGACCCAGCCTGGCTGCACGTGGAGGCCGAGCAGCGCTGTCGCTACTTTACGGCGGCAGCGCGGAAGACCCAACCAGCTCCAGATGGCGTGGCGATAGGAGCAGGTTGATTACGTTCAACAACATTTATTAATCAAAATATTAGGTTGGTGCGTAAGTTAGTAGAGCTTTAGTATGTTGGTACACCGGTTGCCATGGGTTTATCTATAGATTGTCATTTATGATTTGTAGTTCACTTTTGCTTTTTCAGTTTACATATTGTCGTTTTGTCATTTGGTGGTAGTGAGTGGAGCTGTGGACGCTAGAAAATGGAGTGCCTAGTGGAAAAATCGACACATTTCCGACATTTTCTTCCCTTTGAGTTCAACACAGACGTGACGGCAGCGGAGGCAGCCAGAAACATTTGCGCCATGCATGGGGATAATGCCACTGAACAGTTTTTTTTCATTTTAAGGAGTGTCAAAATGGTTCAAATGGCTCTGAGCACTATGGGACTCAACTGCTGAGGTCACCAGTCCCCTAGAACTTATAACTACTTAAACCTAACTAACCTAAGGACATCACACACATCCATGCCCGAGGCAGGATTCGAACCTGCGACCGTAGCGGTCATATTTAAGGACTTTCTGTGCTATCTTACCTGGGTTTTACTTATTATTCTTTCTGGAGATTATTACGATATGATAACATCTTGAGGAGATTATATGAATTTCAGCTTAAAGCTATTTACATGTACGAGTAACCAGTAAAATGGCTCTGAGCACTATGGGACTTAACTTCTGATGTCATCAGTCCCCTAGAACTTAGAACTACTTAAACCTAACTAACCTAAGGACAGCACATACATCCATGCCCGAGGCAGGATTCGAACCTGCGACCGTAGCAGTCGCGCGGTTCCAGACTGAAGCGCCTAGAACCGCTCGGCCACACTGGCCGGCTAAGGAGTATCACTTTTGACATTAGTAACTCTCCGCGTTCGGGAAGACCTTCGGCGATTGCTGAAGATCGTTTAAACGCATTAATCCACTATGATCCACGGCAGTGTACTCGAGAATTGGAAAACGTGATGTGATGAGATGAAATGAAATGAAATTAGCGTATGGCATCGTTGGCCTGCAGGCCCCTAGTCCAGGAAGTTCGGCCGCCAAGTGCATGTCTTATTTCATTCGACGCCACATTGGGCGACTAATGCGCCGATGATGATGATGAAATGATGATGAGGACATCACAACACCCAGTCCCTGAGCGGAGAAAATCTCCTACCCAGCCGGGAATCAAACCCGGGCCCGCTTCCATGGGAGGCGAGCACGTTACCACCCAGCTAAGCAAGCGGACTAGGCACATGTGATGAACTGTGACCATTCCACCATTGTGCGACATTTGCATGTAATGGGGAAAGTTGAAAAATTAAGTGTATGGGCACCGCATGTTATAAGCTAAAATCACAAACATCAGCGGGTTGCCGAACATGCGTCTCTGCTTACTCGTCATCAATTGGGTCGTGAACAACACTGACCATTCCTATCATGTACTGTTTGTGGTGACGAGTAATGGTGTCTTTATCCTAACATAAGGAAACGAAAGGAATGTTTGAGCCCAAAAAAAGCAGTAGCGCTCCGTGCGAAGACCTGCGCGCATCCACAAAACACAACGTTATACATCTGATGTAACAGCGACGGTGTGGTGCACTACTAATTGCTTCCCCGAGGTTTCACCGTCACTGCTGACTGTTATTGTCAACGACTGAGACGTCCTGCTGATGAAATCCAAGAACAACGCCCAGGAAGACTGTGTGAAGTGATGCTACTTCACGATAACGCCCGCCAGCAGACTTCCTGACTGTATAGGAGTTTGGGTTGCGAAGTCATTCCGCATCCATCTTTTTCAGCTGATCTTGCGTCCTCAGATTTTGACCTCCTGTGCTCTTTAAGGAGCAACATTCAGGGACCTTCTTTTCTGGATGAAAATGCGCTCCGAATGTGGCTCAACGCTTCAAAACTACGTGATTTCTATAATCGAGCAATCGAAAAGTTACCCCAGCGTTGGCAGACTGTTGTAAATAGTGAAGGAGAATATGTTATTGATGACTAAAGTCTCTGCTATGCCTAACTGCTGTGTGTATTAAACTTACGGAAAAACGCTACGAACTTGCGCACCATTCTACGCACAATTAGACGCCAGAAACAATATGTAATAAAAATAATTATCCTAATACCAGGGCTGTCTCAAATGTTCCTCGAAAGGAGCGCTGCTAGTGGCCACGCGGCCACATGCAGTCAGAGGTATCAACATCTGACAACTGGCGTCTAACTTCGGCACTAGTCTCTGCGGTCGCGCTCGTGTCCTTCCGCCTCGGGCAGTGCAGACAATGGTGTCCTCCATATGGCCCAGGGGTGCCTCCCGACACTCCAGCTGGGAAAATAAAACCTCACGCCGGCGCCATCGGGATACTGGTGTCCATCACGGCACATTCGACACACATAACACGGCCTGGCAGTTGCTGTGCAGGAATTCGAGCCCCACTAGTGCGAATGTTTATGACGATCAATGTGGTAAACTGGTGCCAATATATTAAATTATTCATTGCCTAAAACAACAGACTTGTCAAACATGAACATCTCCACAGATCAGACGAGGAAGAAGTTTCATTGGGCGCGGCAAGGGCAGCAAAACAGCAGCGATTCTAGGCATCGTGCTGAGGTAGGACAGGAACCAGGAACGGAGCATGAAAGCGCGCAGCCCATGAAAACTGAACACTGACGGAAATGTAAAGTGTTACACCAGGAACACTTTGAAACAACGCTACCTAATTGACACGCCAGTATTTCCACAGCCGTGGGCAGGGCCGGTTTAACAGCCAAGTAATACACGCAAAATTTGTATACTGAGTGTATCATAATCAGTAGCGAAAACTGAAAATGGTGAAAATATATGAGGGATGGGGGGTGAGGGTAAGTTCATTGGTTGGTTGGTTGGTTGGTTGATTGGCGGATGGGGATGGGGGGTGGGGGAGGGAACCAAACAGCAATGTCATCGGTCCCATGATTTACGATGGCAGAAATCAAGAGGGAGGGGGGGACAACACAATCAGCACAGTCCAGTCAAGGGGGAGGGATAATGGACACACACATAGGGGAAAAGAAGCATCACGGCAGCAGGAAGAGGAAAGAACAGAAGAGGGGGGGGGGATGGGGTGGAAAAGGGGAGAGCAGGGATGCCCCAAAAACACAATGCACAATGGGACACTAGCACCACCGCCAACCCGTCCCGACACCCACACCATACCATTATCATGACACAATGGGGACAACACCAGAGGAAGAT
This sequence comes from Schistocerca piceifrons, assembly GCF_021461385.2. Taxonomy (NCBI): domain Eukaryota; kingdom Metazoa; phylum Arthropoda; class Insecta; order Orthoptera; family Acrididae; genus Schistocerca; species Schistocerca piceifrons. The sequence continues at coordinate 126,945,496 of NC_060139.1, read as the reverse complement.
GACACACGAAAAGGGGGAACAAAACTGAACACCAGACTAGACAAAAAGGTGGGGAGAACCAGGCTCGTGTCAAGGCAAGACCAAGGCCTCCATAACCAAAGACTACGCCAACTGAGGGCTTTAAATTCTAGAGGAAAATTCAAGGACATAAACTTGAAGCGACAAACCACTTTCGCAAAGAAAACCAAGGACAGATGTAACCATGCGAGGGTCGTCCACTAACACCTGAGACAAGGAAGATGGCAGGGCATATTTAGTGCAAAGGGCCAAAAGGCGAGGGTAGTCCAGCAAAATATGGATCTCCTTGAGGGGAGCCCCCAACTACAAAGGGGAAGTGGGCTCACTGCAGAGTAAAAAACCATGGTCCAACCTAGTATGGCACATACGAAGACAGCAGAGGATGGTACATTCCCACCAGGAGAGGTGGGGGAAAGACTGCCACATTGTGAGTTTTGTATTCCGCCTGGAAGGTGGTACATGGGTCTGCTCCTGTAAACTGAAGGGTAGGCCGAATGTAGGAAGTGAGTAGGAGCAGGAAAAGGTGAAATGCTTCGGTACTGCATGTAAATTTAGATCACCTTTACTATAGAAAGAGTATGAATACATAACTTTGCACTGAGGAGCACGTAGGTGCGAAGCCGGATGTCTCAAAGATCACAAGAAGTTACACAGGCAAAATCTGTAGTGGCTCGCCCACTTTGAAATAGATACAATGTTGCTTGGTCGTCTACTCGGAATCAAATGGATAGAATCTCAAGCGGCGCTCGTAGAGCTGCACAGCGCCGGCTAGAGGGCGCTGTCGTCGGTGTCGTAGTGCCAACCTATGAACTTTTACCTACGCCGTGGTATAGTACCTATCGATACCACAGTGGGAGTCTTCTTGATTGTATGAAATTTATTAGACAGAGGATAGCCTCTCAAGTGTTGGCCCTCGATTGAGCAAAAATGGATATTATGTAAAGCTGCAAATCCGCTCCTGGAAGGATCACGGAGAACAGAAGGGGTGTGGCTACCCCGCCAGACAATCAGCAAGTTCATTAACTGGAATCATACCTATGTGGTCAGGAACACAAAATAAATCTGCCGAACAAGCAGCATCAGTAAGATCTGCGAGTAGGTCATGGATGGCAGAGATCTAGGGGTGGCAGCAAAAACTCCAAGCGTTAGCCTGAAGGCCCCTTATTGAGTCCATACATAACAAAACTTGAGTGAGTGAGGACCACTCAATGAAATAGAGAGCCTGATACAGGGTCATCAGTTCTGCAGTAAACACCCTACCGGTGGCAAGCAAGTGGTGGTGGTGTTCCATGCCAGAAGCAGACGTGAAGGCTGTCAAATGTTATGAAGCTTCTGTACAAAAATGTTCTCGAACCGGTCTTGCCTAGAAGATATACTTATTAAAATTTCGTCCATATTTGGGCTTACTTTAAGTACAGAAAAAGTCATCTTCACTGATGAAGAACGGTGTGAGCGCATGTTGGCTACTGGTCATCTTCACCGTGAATGCAGCTTTTCAGTTGGAGACTGCAACACAGCAAGCCCAGAAGATGTGCACGCGCAACTTATCGCCATCTTTCGGACTTTGAGGAAGGCCGATTCATTGTCATGGGGGAAATGGGGGAGCAACGTACTGACAGATCTCCAGTGAGTTGGCTGTAGTGCAATGACTACAGACCTAATGCTGACGAGGTGAACTCGCAAGTGTGACTTGGGTCCTTCTAGAAGGACGAAAACGTAGTAAGATTGTTTGACAGGTTCTACGTAAAGACGCATATGGTAATTTTGTAGGGGGCTGATGCTCGTCAATATATGTAAAGAATGGTAAACCCCGCTGTCAGCACCCTTTATGACCTGAGTACCAACTGGCCTATTCGAGCAGAATAACAGAAGACACCATACCGAAATTCAAACCATTAATACTTTGAGAAAAATACGGATCACTGACTGGCCTGCCTGGCCCCCTGATTTGTCACCTGTAGAACAAGTGTGGAATGCAATGGGAAGATATTTACTTTCAAACCAGCCTCCAGTCAGCAGTCTTCATAAACTGATACAGCACGTGTTTCAATCATGGAAAGATACTCCTCAAGATGGCATTTGCAAGCTGGTTAATTCCATGCCACAACGAATACAATGCTGTATTCGCGCGTTTGGAGGGGGGGGGGGGCGGTCACTGATGTTGACAGTTACCACTGGAATGAAAGTTTAATCTTATAACGCTCGTTATTTGATGAACATCTCCATAGAATTTGATAAATGTCGGACTGGTGCTTCACCGACATCTCCACAGAATTTTATGTATGTCGGAAGGGTGTTTCACCGTGTAACACCATTTCCATCAGTGCATTTGGCTTTCTAGAACAGTGGTCTATTGCTTCAAGTGTGTTACTGGCACTATAACGAGTGTGCAGGAGACTTTATGGCGCCTCTTACTGAGACCGTACAGACTGGCCAGATATATAGTCCTTGACTAGCCGAGAGCACGGGATACCATTTTTTGCCGACTTGTGTTTATTTCAGCTTGTGCAGCGCATCTTACAGACTTTTTCATGTTCAGAATACTGAATTATAGTTTTTTGTAGGCGATAGGTCTCGTTGCAGCTTGACATTTTGCACGATTTTTATACGTAAATAAAAATCTATAGACAGTTCTATGTTGTAAAGCAGGTCTGCGAGGACAGCTTCCGAATTAGGTACACGTAGCACCTTTTTACTAGGGCGAGGTGAAAGATAATTTCTCCAAACTTTTCGTGTAAAATGTCTTAAAGCTTTTTAAATAAAATAAACGTTATTAACATTTTACAACTTTATTCTTCACTTTTACATATTAGCAGCCCGCTGCCACTTGAGGGCTCCTAATTGTAGCATGTAACATGCCGGTGTGTAAGGAAGTTGTGTCGGTGCGTGAGAAGCATGAATGTGAAGGGTTCGTCCACACATGGGGCGCCACCTCCTTCAGCGTAACAATGGCAGACCACACACGAGCGCAGTGATGTCTGCAACAATCCGACTCCTTTCGTTCATTGTCGTCAATCATGCTCCATACAGTCCCGACTTGGCTCCATGCGATTTTCATCTGTTTCCAAAACTTAGAGAACACATTCGAAAACTCCACTTTGATAGTGATGAAGCGGTGCAACCAGAGGTGAGGTTGTGACACCGTCAACGAAGTCAAACATTCCATAGCGATGGTATCAACAAATTGGTCTCTCATTGGGAGAAATTTGTTCGTCGCCCTTATGACTATGTTGAGAAATGCAGATACAAAGAATACTGATGTACAATGTTAATGACGTTTGTTTTATTTAAAAAGTTTTAAGAGTTTTCACAACAATTCGAAGGCATTACTTTTCATCACGCCCTCGTCGTATTTGGACGTGAGATACTGGTCTACCTAACATGGCATACAGGATAATCAAGAGTGTCAGATTGTTCCACTGCTCATCGTATAAATAGAAGTGAAGTTGGCTTTATGATGCCGTTGCTGACAAGAAATACAGAAAGACGAAAATGGTGGACAGCGGCAGTTGACCTGCCATATAGGAATCTTAAACGTCCTCGTTGACCCAACCAAAGAAGCATTCACTTCTGTACGAATTATGACTTTTCTTTGATGTAGCATTGATAATGTTTAACCAACGACATTTAGTACTGTTTTGCAAAGGAGTTAGTAAGAGTTGCAATGCATAATTTGTATGTTGCTAACAGGACAGCAAAAAATGCCCCGTTTTCATTGCCAAATAGACGTCACGTACTAAATTTAGTCGTTCGTGGATCGGTAAAAAAATTTGTCATATGCTGCACAACACATTTGACTCCTGAATAATTAATGTTATGTTGCAGTTCGATGTTTTACCAAATCAGATTTCTTCTCTTCTTTCCCAATATATCTATGAGTATAAACAACAAAATTTGTTAATTTTGCGCAACATATATACTTGTTGGTTCTTGTCTCTCTTAAGATGCATCCGCATAAGAATTGCAACCTGCTTCGCACAGGATATCGTGAAATATGGCGAATATTTTATACACATATATATTTTGGTAGTTTAACGCATGATTGTCCAGCAACTCTGATCCTTCAGTAGTGCTACGTCCACATTTCATGTGCTACAACCTCTGCTAGTAGTGTTGGTAAATCATAGGTGGAAACATAAATGATAATGGAAGTCTGGACTGGAGGAGTGCTAAACAGCATAATGGTTTAGACAACTGCTCACAATAAGCAAGAGCTGCTTCTTCGAGTCCTGGTCTCGTATAAATGTTCATTTGTCACATTTTCCTTGCACTAGCATGGAGGTTCGCGGCTGGATGGCCTAACTGCTGTAGGAACTCACTAACATACCGTTAGCAGTAAAAGTGTGCAAGATGAATATCAACTTTAAACGGGTGGGGCACTCCGTCGTAGCCCTTATACATGATACCAGACAGTATAGACGTGAGAACAAATGGTACAGAATGGCACTGGCCACGATGTCCCCACACACGGACATTTTGGTAGACGCCACGAAGACAACAGCATGGACCATCGTTACAGTATGGCTGGTCTGTGGGCAGGCGTTGTAACAGTCGGTGTGCAGTAGTCGCCAGTCATCTGTCATCTCATAACGGTGCTTGTTGCTGCAACAGAGCGCATGAATGCTAACTTCAAGATAGCAATCAAAGCAATTTGAGATGTGCCCGCTTGTCGGGCAGTCCTCTCTTTCCTGTCTCTTACTAGGAGATAACCTGTATTCGTCGAGCTCTACTATGCATTTTTCGATAATAATTTGAAGTACTTCCGTACGAACGTTGATTTCTCACGTCTTTTGTTAGCGGTTCTTACACGAAATGTGTGCATGTTGGTTACAGTACAATCGTTCTGTAGTCTATCGAAAATGCCAGTTCAGTAAAGTTTCTCAATAGTTTTCACGAAAAGAACGTCATCTTCTCTCCAGGGATTTCCATTCGACTTCACGGAGCGTTTCAGTAATTCTGGTGTGTACGTCGAACCTACTGGTAACAAATCTAGCAGCACGCTTCTGAACTGCCACTATGCCTTCCTTGAATCCCACCTGGTGGAGATCCCAAATATTCTAGCAGTACCGGAACTCAAGAATGGGTCGCGCAGATATGCTGTGCGCGGTCTCCTTTATAGACAAGCTACAATTTCCTAGGATTCCCTCGATAAACCGAATTCCCTATGGCCGATTTTACGTGCTCGTTCATTCCTGAGTTCCGGTACTGCTAGAATATTTGAGATCTCCATCAGGTGGGATTCAAGGAAGGCATAGTGGCAGTTCAGAAGCGTGCTGCTAGATTTGTTACCAGTAGGTTCGATGTACACACCAGAATTACTCAAACGCTCTGTAAAGTCGAATGGAAATACCTGGAGAAAAGACGACGTTCTTTTCGCGAAAACTATTGAGAAAGTGTACAGAACTGGCATTTTCGTTTTGCAAACATTATTTCTAGATATTTAATCGATGTGACTGTCAAGCAGCACACAACTAATAGAGCATTCTAACGTTACAGGATTGTATTTCCTATTTACCTGCGTTATTTTACATTTTTCCATATTTAGACCAAGCTGCCAATCATTACAGCAGAGAAATTTTGTCAATGTCATCATGTATTATCATACCATCACTTAAAGACAACACTGTTCCGTACACAACAGCGTCATTCGCAAACAGTCGCAGATTGCTGTTCACCCTATCCGTTAGATCGATTATGTATATAGACACAAGACGGTCTTATAACATTTCTCTGGGGCGCTGTTGACGAAACCTTTGTCTCCGATGGACACTCGCCGTCCAGGACAAAGTACTGGGTTCTACAGGGTGTCCATAAACGTTTACCGTGATTTCAAGATTAAATATTAATTACATTTCTATACAGCTGTGGCTCATTCAACACTTTCAGCGCAAGGAGCGCTGTGTCAGCCATATTGTAAAAATGGCTTCCCCAGGGGAAAGCTCAATTTGTTGAGTAACTTAGCAGAAACCAAATTACCGATAACTGTGCAGCTAAAGCTTGTGTCCCGTTACGGAGGAAAAGTATCTGATGTCAAGTTAATCAGAACGTAGATGGGAACATTTTTAACAACGGGGTCGGTTGAGGAACGGTCAAACAGCGGCAGCCCATCTGTTTCGGAGGAGACTGTGCAGGAAGTTAAAACAGCATTCACGTCGCCACAGAAATCGATTTGATAACCTTCGCGGAAGCTTCAAGTGCCGAAGAGTATAGGGCATAAAGCAATTCGCAGACGTCTTAAATTGTACGCGTACAAGGTCCAAATTGTTCAGAATTATAACCAGATGTTCGATGTTTTCCTGAGACTTGTGTGTGTTGTTCCGATGAGGCTACATTTCATGTTTGTGAATCAGTTAACCGCTAGAATGTCCGGATCTGGGAATCAAAGTCCTCATGTCGTACGGGAGAGTCCAAAGATTAATGAGTGGCGTGTGTAATGTGGGATCGAATGATTGGTCCATTTGTCTTCCTTGAAAGAAATGTAAGCGAGTACGGTTGCCTAGATATGTTGGTGAGTTATGCCGTTCCCCATCTACAGATATGCAAGACACTCGCTGCCCCTCAATGGGCTCTACAAGTACACGATTTTTATTGAGATCTTCCCAACAAGTGGATTGGCAGTGATGGCACCAGTTTCTTGTCCCCAGAGGTCACCTGGCATTACCCCCCTTAGATTTCTTTCTTTGGGGGGGGGGCGGGCGGGAGGGGGGGGGGGGGAGCACGTGAAAGATACTGTGTACAAAACATCAGTTCCTGATATTGTGACATTGCATCAACCCATCAGAGATGCCATTGGCACAATCATACCAGAGATGTTGCAGAATGTGTGGCAAGAAATTGAAACCGGCTTTATATTTTGGGTGTTACTAGGGTGCACATGTTAAAGTGATTTAAATGTTGAAGTGTGTTACCTGTATTAAATGTTTATATGAGGTTCAAAACTTAACTAAGCCAAGCATATGTGGTATAGTGCTTGTTTCATTTATTGTATCCAATAGAGTTACATTGTTTTGTTATCAGGGTAAACATTTAAGGTCACCCTGTACTGCTTAAAGAGAAAAGTGAGTTTCATTTGGAGTCATCAGAAACGGGGGAGCCCCGACAGTAGGAGTGGCGTTTCCTGTGGGCTCCGGGGTCACGGGCAGAGCGAGCTGCGGCTAAATTACCCGAGGTAACGAGCCGAGGAGGCGGTCCGCTGATGACAGTCTGTGTCGTGCCGCCACTGTCATCTGCCACACTGAAGACTTTTTAATTGAATTACCAAAACAAACGCAACGGCAACAGCTACTTTGTCCACTTGCCATATGCTACGCAAGGGCCCTTCTCATTTATCACACTACTCGACGCACTGTGTTTAAAGTCTTGTTACCGGTACAGGCATAAAAACGCGCCCCTTTTCGACATGGGATCCGAACACACTGGTCTCTAAATTTCATGTGTTAAAAAGCAGAGCTGTATGAAACAGAATGGTAGACAAAGTGTTTCGGACGTCTCGTCACAAGTAGCGAGCGGGGCGGCGTTGTGGTGTAGGCAATGGACTCGGTCCAGGCGAACGATGGCTCAAATCCCTGTCTGGTTATTCAAACTTAGGTCTTCAATTGTTACTCTAAATGGTTTATGGCAGAAGCCTGGTTGGCTCGTTTGAAAAGAATGCGGTCAGTTTTCTTTTGTAATCGAGCTTGTGCTCTGTCTCTAATGATCTCTTCGTCGACGGGACGTTAAAGTTCGATCTTCCATCCTTGTCGTACCTTGTTGTTTTTGTTTTTCGTTGTTGTTGTTGCTGTTTTTGTTCTCCGCAGTCCGAAGAATGGTTTGATGCAGATCTCCACGCTAGCTTAGCCTGTGCAAGCCTCTAATTCTGCACTGCTACTCCAACCCGCATCCATTTGAACCTGATTGCTGTTCTCAAAGCCATTGTCTCCTGCTACAATTTTTACCGGCCCCTTCTCCAGTTCCTTCCAGTACCGAATAGACTACTGCTCGATGCCACAGCATGTGTCCTGTCAGCCGTTCCCTCCTTTTAGTCAGGTAGTGACATCTTCTTTCCCAGTTCGGTACAGTATCTCTTCATTAGTTACTAAAAGTACCCATCTAATCTTCAGCTTTCTTCTGTAGCGCCACATTTCAAAACTTTCTATTGCCTTCTACTCTGAACTGTTTATCGTCTACGTCTCACTCCCGAATAAGCGTACATTCCACACGAATACCTTCAGGAAATAAAATTGACCATCTTCTGCTCCAAAGCTGGTTCACGTTAATGTTAATAAGAACCATCACAGCTATACTAAGGCATATTTATTTTGTCACGACCAGTTTCGTTCAATGATTATCATCAGGTGACACTTCTCATAGTCTTCGTAACAAATTCTCACACAGAACAGATATCACGACAGGGCCGATATCACGACTCAAAAGGCTAAATCGTCGTACGTAACGTTGATGACACATTCTAGAACATGGAGATCACTACAAGGGAAAAGTAATAGGAGCGCTAGTGTTCTCTATATACATTATCGATCTGACAGATAGGGCAGACGGCAACCAGCGACTGTTTGTTGACGATGCTGTAGAGTACGAGAAAGCGTCGTCTTTGAATGGCTGTAGGAATATTCACGATCAGTTGTACAATATTTCTGTTTGGTGCGATGAATGACAGCTTGCTACAAATGTAGGAAATTATAAGTAAATGAAGAGGAGTAGTAAAAACAATCCTGTAGTATCCGAATACAGCATTCGTGCAGTGCTGCTACACACATTTGCGTTTCTTTTTTAATAAACGGGTGTAACGTTGCAAGGCGACATGAAACGGAACGAGCACGTACGATCGGCTGTATGGGAATACGAGTGGTCGACTTTGGTTTATTAGGAGAATCCCAGAAAAGTTTAATTCATCTATAAAGGAGATTGTGTATATTCCGAGTCGTGCTTATAGATTTGTTCCCGTTACGTTCGATCAAGGAGCTAGTATTACGGAAACGCTTCGTTGACTCACAAGGGAATCCCTGGAGGGAAGAAGTTATTTTCGCAAAGCACTATACGGCACTTGCGACAGGCTGCTGAATAACCCAAGTACCGACACCAACAAACATCTCGGGCACAGGCCGCGACCACCAAAAAACGAGGCTCGTACGGAAGTATATAGACAGTCGTTTTTCCCTCGTCCCATTTGCGAATGGAAGAGGTAGTGACCAACTAACGGTGGCACCGGGTGGTTATAATTAAACCGCCGTTACTCACAGAGGTTCAGCGTGAGCTGTAATTATCGTACGGCTGTGAAAGTTAGCAGATATGCTAATGCGTTAATGCGCAACCGATTTACGCCGCAAAAAAATTAGTTCCAATTTTGGCCACAAGATGCAAATCTGGCGCTGTGAAAGCAAGAAATACATACATAAATGTTCCGGTATGTAATTGATTAGGAACGGGACTTGGGCAGAATAGATGAAACATGTGAGAAAGGTATAATGTTGATTTTAGTATGAACCGCTACGGCTTGTCAAATGACAACGTGGGTGTCACACAGTCACAGAAACAATGTACAGTGCCACCAGATTTGCCACTGGTGCCAAAACTGGAAATTATTTTTTGCTAGCGTATATCGGTTCCGTATTAACGCATTAGCGCATCTACCGAGTTTTGCTGCCATACGATAATTATAGCCCACACTGGATCACCGTTGAGTAGCTGCACTTTAATTATAACCACACAGTACATAATATCCTTTCGCATGCAGCGTATAGTGACATGCGGAGTATGTCGATGTCGGTACCACTGCGCCACCTAGCTCGATGAATCGAACCCGTGACCTCAGCGTCTGTAGACAGCGACGTTAAGCGCTAGCTCACGGAGCTGATTTATCCGCCAGATCACGCTCACAACGGCCGGAGTCATGTTGACTTGGCCGCGCTGAAGTTAGACAGCTCTGGCGGTATGAGGGGCGGCCGCAGTGGCGTGTGGCTCACCCGCTCCGCTGTGCGTGCGGCGCGACCCACTCCAGCAGCCAGAGCTGATGGCGTGCGGCGGACTAGCCGCAGGTCAGGGGCCGGCTGCGCCGCCGATTACAGGGCTCCGCTCCGCTATTTAATTCAATTTCACCGGTCCTAACAGGTGCCGATTAAGTGATCCCGTCTACCTCACCTCCTGCCACTCTTCCGCTTCTTTTTGCCGCTCTGCAACAGCAGCTAGCCCCTTTGAGGAGACGGAGGCTTCTCTCCGCCTGTGTTTCAACGAATTGGACGTAATTTTAAGAATTTCGCTCGTCCCTTAGCGTAGCGCCCAGTTATCGAAAGGGACACCTGTCATTTGGGCACTCGCCCGAACAGGTTTCTACAGTCAGTACCTGTAGCTGGAGGCATCTGCGTACTTACTCCCCTCCCCACAGTGCCTTTTCCAGTTGTTGTACACTACTTGCGCAACACTTCTCTAGTCACCTCGCCATCTACGGCCTCTCGAATGTATTGACGGGCTCCAGAACTGCTAGCACTATTAAATATGTCGTCGCCCGCCACCGCGTTCTTGAAATAGCATCGCTGTTTCGTGAAACGGTTCTAATTTCAAATTCCGCTATGGGCAACGGTCTGCAGTCCAAATATGTACGAGAGCCAGTGAAATTTTAGTTATCACCTTGTAACGGGGCATCCTCGCCTAGCATTACTTTTCCTCAATAGCAGTTGTCGATACCAGTATTATTTTTCGAATTTTGGACAGGTCAATATTATCTCAGTTGCTTTTCAGAAAACTTTCATATAATTTTATACACAGTATTTATGAAAAGGAATTACTTTATAAAATATTTTTGTTTCGATGTTATAATCGGTAAGTACTAGTTCTGAATTTTTTTTTAGTAACATTTGAAATTACGAATTATTTGCACACTTAAAATTTCTCTTATTAATTACGCAGTCCTGTACTGTTTACTATGTTTATTTCTGGATTCATTTATGAAATAATAATCGAAATTAATAATGTAACGAAAACTAGTAGGAATTCATTTGTTAAGGAAAATTGTAAACCCTCTGGAATATTGTATCTCCGCAGGGTGTGAGAGTCGTAAGCTTGCCTCTGATGTGATGGGAAGTATTTTTGTATAATACGTGCGAACAATGTAATTCCGGCTTTGTTAATGTGAAAAGTCAAAATACCGTATGATATACCAAAATCTGAGAAAATCAGTGGAAAATATATTTACGTACAAAATTCTGCAACAACACTCTTCCAATTTATTTGGTTCAAACAAACTGTGAGGACCTGATGTTAGATTTTCAGCTTCGAGAATCAGACCCCTAGACAAGAAGAACAGGGGCCATCTCAACATGACAAACTAAGTAAACTTGAAAGTTTATTGTAATCTTCGCTCCTCTCAAATCTTCATAAAAGATTTTGCTTATTAATTACTTGGACTGAGCATTGTTTAATGTGGACGATAGATGGAAGAAGGAAGGAAGGAGAGATTACAACCTCGATAAATACAGGTTTTGCAATTATTTTTATTTGTTTGTTTGTAATTCATGTCTGCAGTCTTCGTATACTACTAGCGCCAGAATAAAAGGGCACAGCCCACTGATAAAGTGGAGTATCGTGCGGTAATTCGTGTTCGGCAGCAGCGGAAAGACAGATGACTTCTTTAGCTGTCTTTGGCATGACATAGCTGCAAAATTTCCGCTGTTGGCGAAAACGACGAGCCGCATTATATACTCCACTTAATTAATAGGCTGCTCCATTTTGCTTTGGTCCTCATAGTTATAGTTTATGTTTTATTTACTTGGTTCCGTCGGACCACGCGAGCCGATGCTACTAGCTCATGGAACGAGTTAGTACACTGTTTACAGAATGCTGATTACACAATTAATAAACAAAAAATTAAATAAAACAGGAAGCAACAGAGTATATTGGCTATGGTTCAAATGGCTCTGAGCACTATGGGACTTAACATCTGTGGTCATCAGTCCCCTAGAACTTAGAACTACTTAAACCTAACTAACCTAAGGACATCACACACATCCATGCCCAAGGCAGGATTCGAACCTGCGACCGTAGCAGTCCCGCGGTTCCGGACTGCGCGCCTAGAACCACTAGACCACCGCGGCCGGCAACAGAGTATAATAATGAATATCACGTTACAGGGGAAAGCTCCCTACACTGCGACGAATACCTGTACAGAATAGAAGTAGTGTGCCATAAGGAAATCTTTTCAACTTGGATTTGATACCTGGGGTTTATCACTCTTTTGTTTCTAATTCTGTTGGAAGCCTATTGCAAATGAAACCTGCTGAATAGTATACACACTAGTGTACAATGATTAAGGAAGCGTTGTTCAAATGCGTATCGATTTTCCGTCTAGTGTTCACTAAACGAGCATTGCAAAAAAAATGCCATGATGGAACTAGAATTCCAATAAACTTGAACAACGGCCTTCACGAAGTTCGCTATGTCACCGCAGATCAGTGTAACAGCCTGTTTCTAAACTAAGAATATTCTTGGTGAGCGCACGTAGTTGACTCAGAATATAACACCATACGAGATAACAGATTGCAAGTAAGCAGAGTAAACAAGCCTGCGTGTTTTAGTGTCAGATACAGTGCAGATCAATCTTATAGTGAAGACAGAAGCATTCGGTTTCTGGCCAAGATTTGAAGGTGATAACCCCAACAATGCCTTCCACCTACCATAAGTCCTAAGAATACAAAATGTTCGACTCTACTGATTGTTTGATCACATTCGGATAGTAAAATTTCGCTTTTACAAGAATTACACGTCAGATACGTTATGCATTGCATTTTGTTACAGTTAATCGTTAATCTGTTCTATAATACACGCGCGCTGGGAGTTTAATGACTACGCTATTAACTACATCATTCATATTACATTCCACGTCTTTCACAAGTACACTTGTGCTACACCAAGGATAAAAGTTTTTGTGACACCTGTTCACCAGAACAAAATGTGGCACTCGCTCCAACACCAACACCGCGGAAGCGCGCGTGCACGCACGCAAACAAACACAAATAACACTTTTTACATCACCTATGTCAGATTCGAACTTCCTCCCGGTTTTACTGGCACTGAAGAACAACCTTCTGCTTTCTGCTCTCCAAATGGCAGGTGGCAGCACTAGCAGTGGAGGGTAAATAACGCGTGATGGGGGGCTGTGGAAAACACACTACACGTTATCGTAATGCGAAAACGAGGCGATTTAGCTGACGCCCAAAAGGGTATAACCATTTTCGGCCCAAGGGTGGAGCATTTTCGAAATGCTTAAGTTTGTAAACCACTCGCTTGCCGCCGTGGTTGAAGCATACCGCGCATGGCGAAATGGCGCTATCCAAAACCAGCGCCAAGGCATCTGTGGTGTACCACAGCCCTTACATCACAGGGGTAACTGACGGCTGCGAGACGAATACGGGCGAAAAGGTGTGCAAATGCGGAGCAACTGACGGCCCAAATGAACCAAGGGGCTACCAACAGAGTCTCCTCAATGAACGTCCAGCGAACGTTTCAGCCTTTGGACCTCTACAGTAGATACCTGGTTCTCGCACCCATGCTGACTGTTTTCGTCGGCGACAAAGGCTGGAATTTGCTTGCCAATACGGCAATTGGACATCCACTGAGTGGCGACAGCCGGCCTTTTCGAATGAATAACGTTTTATGCTCCATCGGAGAGATGGCCTTCGGCGTGTACGGCGTGAAACGTCTGAAAGCAAACACCACACAAAAATCGTCTGGAGGGTCCAGCCCAGAGGAGGGAGCGTTATGGTCTGAGGAATGTTTTCGTGACATGACACAGAGCATCGAGAACCTTTGGGACCAACTCGACCGGTCTGTGCGCGCCATGGATTCCCCCCCCCCCCCCCCAAACCAAACCCAGAAATCTAGCTGCCCACGACACTGGAGTCGGCATGGCTCCACGCCCCAGTCAGTACTTTCCAGAGCTCGTTAATATTCACACCTACCTTCTTTGGAATTAGTGCATTATACCTGAAGTCTGACGATATTTGGCCTGTCTCGTATATGTTGCACACAAGGTGGAATTATTTCGTTGTGGCTGGCTCTCCCACGCATCCTAGTAATTCTGATGGAATGTCGCCTACTCATAGGCCTTGTTTCCATTTATGTGTTTCAGTTCTATGTCACATTCTTCTCACAGTATCGTACCTGCCATCTCATCTTCATCTACTTCTTCTTCCATTTCCATAATTCTGTCCTCAAGCTTGTTTCCCTCATATAGATCCTGTATAAACTCCTTCTTCCTTCCTCTTTCCAACTTTCCCTTCACTGCACAGAAGTGGCTGAGCTCTTTTTTTTCCAAAGGTCTCTTTTCACTTTTCTGTAGGCAGCATCTATATTTATCCTTGTTATCCATGCTTCTTGCATTTGTAGTCTAGCGACTGCTACTTAGCCACTTTGTACTTTCTGCTAATCTCATTTTCCCCTTTCGTCAGTTTTATTTAGTATTTCCTGTGTCATGCATTGTCTTGTCTTTTCACCTTTGTGATTCCCTGCTGATTTCCCTACTTCATCTTTAAAGCTAGTTCCTTCAATCCACTTATACATACATCATAAATCACTGTACAGTCACGACGGAGTGCATTTCGTACCAATACAACGCTCCTCTTCTTATTCAATTCGCATACTGTGCGAAAGAAAAATGTGTGTTATGCGCCTCTCCAAATGCCCTAATCTCTCTTATCTTAGTGTCGTAACACCTACGCAAAATGTACGATGGTGAGAGAATAATGGCCACAGTCTCCTTAGAATATAGGTTCTCTAAATTTACTCAACAGGGTTTCGCTAGCGTTTCCGCTACACTTTCCATACTGGCTATATTTGTAAGTTATGATTCTAGCAGCGTGTCTCGAAATTCGTTACATGATTTATGACAATTATGACACGCAAACACAACACAATATTTTTGACCGAATTTTTATGATTCCAATACTAATGCGCAGGCTGTACAGCCGAACTGTCTATGTAGAAAATTTAAATAATGATAATAAAACAAAAATCTACTATGACTATTTAAACGAAAGGTTTAGGGGTTAACGTCCCGTCGACGACCCGGTCATTAGGAACCTAGCGACAGCGCGGATAGACAACGGTTACGGCAGGAAATCGGCCGTGTCCTTCCCTGACGATCGGCCTAGCATCGTCTGCTTTAAGCGGGCTACGGAAACCGTTGGCAGCCTCAATCTGCATGGCTAGATGGGGGTCTGAACATAGGTCCTCCCGAGTGTGAGTCATGTGCTGCCACTGCGCTACCGATTGTTCAGATACGACAATGCACAGAATTAGCGATGAGTGAGTTTTCGTAGGTATAGTAATGTCTATTTCCGGTTCTCTGTTGAAGAGGAAGAAAGACGGAAGTGAAAGAGATGCTAAGATGCTGCTGAATTCAGTTTCTATGGGAGGATTCTCTTTCCGTCTCCATTTCCTCCCTACACCCAAGGTGGTGACGAATGTCGTGTACGCCGTCTGTCTGCGAATAGTGCACTTTTTTATTCGGTGTATTGATTTCATCTGATTATGAGTTTATTTATGTAGCAGAGATGTAAGAAGCAGCACAATATTAGCGCGAAGGGATATGAGGAAGCATCTGAGGGTGCTTGGTGAATCAAACCAACACCAGATAATCCACGTGCCAATTCTGCGTGGGCCTGGCTCATTTAACTGCCCAAAATACTAATAAATGTAACATAACATGACGTTTCCCAGTATGAGACGTAACTGACTAGACTACACTTTAAATTATTCCTTTCTGTCACGTATAAAGACGTAGATACGTTATTTAGTACTTGCATTCTGAATATCGCGAGACTCATTCCCTTCATCATCCTTTGTACTAACATTAAATGAAAAGAGTCCTGAAGTAACAATGAAGAAAGTGTTGTGCTTGTACACTCAAGAAACCATCCAAATCATTCTGCTGTTACAGCAACCACTTCTGAAAACCACATCTATGCGACTGTCTGTACTGTGCTCTTCCGTATAATACGTTTACTTTCAAGGACTCCGAATTACTTCTACGAGCAGATGATCACACGTAAATGTCAAAACGCGGGTCATTGTTCCTACGAAGATGTAGAATTCGACTTGCAAACCAAATGTCGCATAAAAGTTTTTCAAAGATTTTGTAAACAGCCCCATGTGCATGAAACTTTGTGTGTCTAAACGACTTAATAATAAATGCTTTTCTATTTTTTTCTATTATTTCCACTGATGAGCCGGTGCTTAGACTAAAGAACTTACCGAAGGGTATTTGAGACAACTGACTTCCACTGACCTGTGCACATCGATATTTTGCTGGTATGCTTACTGTTCTTGTTTCTCTAAAATTCGAAAATTGTAACTACAGACTTCAGAATGAAAATGAATCATCCACTTTGGAACAGGAGTGAATTCTGCTTTCAATATTTGTATTGTGCTACTCAACAACATCTGTCGGCAGGCACTCGTAGTGATAGTAAGAGATATTTTTGAATAATCTACTCCTGCGTCCAACTATAGTCATCAATCACCACCTTTCATTTTCAGAAATTGAAATAACTAACAAAGTCAGTTTTCCTCATGGGAAAGTCCAGTCACTACGTACCATTATATTATAACTTGTTCATGTAACTAATTTTCGTCGTTTTCCTCTTTCCTATTTTAGTTTTGCTGTAAATCAGTCAGTTTTCGTATCAACTCTCCTGAAAAATTAAAATTCTTCGTTCAAATAATATTTCAAAACATTTTCCTACGACTACATATACTATGATGAAACTGATCCAACGTTTGTTATTTTCTAAGATCTTCTTCTAGAGTACATTTATTTCATCTGGAGTCAAATCTCTTAACGTTCAGCCCCTTGTCACCTTTATTTCTATTCAGCTGTAGCTTATTTGGCCAAGTAATAGTTTGAAGAACTCTTGTCATGACGTGCAAAAACAACGGGGAAAATAATGAAGCTACCACGAAAATTCTCTCCAGTAGAGGCAAAACATCGACTGGAATCGGTGCTTTGTTTCTTCACGAAAAGCTCGAGCACGTTCAGAAACAGAACAGGGGCCGTCGATTGGAATCGCAATTTTTTATAACAAAGAGCTACTACTGACGCATACCAAGCCTCTTGTAGCGGGAACAGCACGAAGGAATGCTATTAGAATCAACAAAAGCGGCGCGTACTAAAAGGACTAACACTTCAAAGCTACAGGCCACGTAGATTGCGAGCAGTTAGAGCGGTAGTGCATGTATTTCGAAATTCACGTCAGTTCCAACATAAAGGGCGCAGCATAACACATTCCGATCCCTTCTTGATGCAAACAACGGTGGTGGGTTGTGCAGAACGCGTTTTACGAAATGGGGAAAAATTATTGCGTGTGCCCGGCAGAAGCGAGTCGCGGTGTAGCGCTCAAACGGAATGCTAAAATCCGGCGTTTAATTCTCTCTTTTTTTTCTTTCTTTCCATGATTCACCAGAGAGCTATTTCTTGTCTGTGTTTTTGCAACCGATCAAACGCACAACGCCACAAGCAGTTCACTTTAAAGTCGCCGTAGCAACAGCGGAGCCTTAGTCACACAAAAACTGAATGTCGATGAACAAATTAATCTGATGATACGCAAAATCTCTTACAAGAAACGAAATGTGTCCACAAACGGAACAGTTTCTCCAGATCGGAATAGTGTAGAGTACGAGGGCTATTTGGAAAGTAAAGTCCGATAGGTCGCGATATGGAAACGACAGTGAAAATACGATGAAGCTTTGCACAGATGTGTTCGGGAAAGTCCGTAGTTCTGAGCACACGGTGAGGATGTCTAAGATCAACAGTGTCTCCCGAAAAGTATGTGTGTCCTCTGAGAGGTTTCACGTGATTTCATGTAACCCCACATAATGTACCTGTCATGCCTTTCCTTCTTCTGAACAATTCTCGGCCGCACACTGCAGGGGTAATGAGGACGTCCCTGCAACGTTTTTGATGGGAAATGTTTGATCACCTACCATACAGTCCAGAGTGGCTCCCTCTGACGTTCATCTTTGCTCACATGAACCGTTGGCTATGAAGACAACATTTTGCCACAGACAACAAACTGCAGACCAGCGTAGAGAAAGGGCGGGAAGCACAGGCGGCCGCCTTCTATGACGAAGTTACTGGAAAGCTGGTACACCGCAACGACAAATGTGTAAGTCGGAGCGGCGACTATGCAGAGAAGTATAGGGAAGGTATAGGGAAGCGTTGCAAATGAAACATTTTTGACTTTCACTATGGTTTACACTTCGCGAGCGATGGGGCCTTACTTTTCCGAACAGCCTTCGTACATACCAATTCGTAACAATATCGTCTGTACTTCAGAAACTAACTTTCCCTTGAAAACAATATATGTTCCGTTTGAAGCTGCCAAATCGGAATAAAGTAATCATCACATCTATACGAAATCTTGAATCGTTTACGAATTAAATTAAAATCAAATATTTGTCAACAAAACTTCTGACCGGCTACAACCAAATCCCTTCGGACAGATTAAGAATGGAAAAAGGCTACAAAAAACAACCTACCGGCGTTCGTATGTCACTTTAAAGAATGAAAGCTCAAGAGCGTCAATTATAGTTGCCATTCGTGGGATTATTTATTTCAACACGTCGGTTCTCATCAGCGAATCTGTTCGTCCTAAATATGTACTAAAGTAAAACTGCTGAGGCTTCCGCAGATAATTTTTGTGTTGCTTGTTAAAGCTCATATTGAGATATTGGTCTAGGCCGTTTATAGGCTTTTCGGACGTTTCACTAGCACGAGTCAATGATAAACCCTCCACTGAGTCGTGATAAGGGAAAGGTCTTCAAACGCTGGAGCGGATAAGTACATAAAACATCCGGCCATGGTAACCACTCGTGCTAGTTAAACAACAGCAAACTCATTAAAGCACCGTCACTGAATATCTCGAAACGAACGCCAACAAACAACGTATCATCTTCAGAATTCCAAACAGTCAGCCGGCCGCTGCGGCCGAGCGGTTCTAGGCGCTTCAGTCCGCAACCGAACTGCTGCTACGGTCGCAGGATCGAATCCTGCCTCGGGTATGGATGTGTGTGATGGCCTTAGGTTGGTTATGTTTGAGTAGTTCTAAGTCTAGGGGACTGATGACCTCAGATGTTAAGTGCCATAGTGGTTAGAGCCAAACAGTCATGAAAAACGACTTTCGTAGCCACATTCATATCACACTTCTCATTCGAATATCCAAAAACTGCTAAGGCTCAAGGTCCAACTAGTTATAGTCTTCATCCCCGGTGATTGTAAGCGTTTAATACAAGACAGAGAAACGACAAAGTAAGCCCCGGCGCCCTGGTTACAGACGGGCCAATCGGGACCGGTCGACCGCCGAATCATCCTCAGCCAATGGCGTCATTTGTATGCGGTATGGGGGAGCATGGGGTTAGCGCACCGCTCTCCAGCTTGTTACCGGCGTTGTAGACCTTTGAGCCGCTACTTTTCACTCAAGCAGCTCGTCAATAAGCATTACGAGGCTGAGTGGACGCCGTTCCAGTCCTACCACTAGGGAAAATCCCATGCGGTACTGGGAATTGAACCCGGATCCTCACATATCCGCACTGTAGTCATCTACGCTGACCACTCAGCTAGGGAGGCGCACACAGCGAGGAATTTCTCAGAAATATTTTCTTCCAGTTCTCGATCGCCTGTCCGTTATTGTGCTTATTGCACGGTGAGGGCAGGGGGCCCGAGAAGAACACCGTGGTTGTGACAGTTCATTTTGAAGACAGAAAATTTTGTATTGCTTGACCAGTAACTGAAATTCAATGGTATTTTCCTCGTCAGCAGCAGCTCACGACACATTTATCACTCGATTCTACATGGAATTCTATATCTGATTCTTATCCGGTTTTTAAACACTCTTAAGTAAATAACTAATCCATTCAGTTGCTTTTGTTAACTGATTTCGCAATGTTGCAAGAAAAGAGAGAGTCTAAAATCCTCTATTACAGCTTATCCCCAGTTGCAAAGCGTCATCGATAAGTTACTGTAACAACAGTCGCATTACTTGCGAAACATTTATGGTAAACGCGGAATATGAGCATTGCTTTTGGCGGTCAACAAATATGGCTCCCTTGTGAATATTTTTTGTTCATCCTAAATACGACAAATAACTATAAGATAAAGTTGTGCTCGACCATAAGATTCGTTTGAACACATCAGTGATCTACTAAGCATGGTTTTGTTGAGGTGGCATTCTCTTCCATCCTCCGACCTTTGAACTTCGTTCCGCTATAACTGGCTAGCTAGAAGTTTCATGTGGAACCCAAACCCGGTGAAAATAGGCACTTCTGCCGAGGTAAAAGAAGCGGCAAGTGAAAGAAAAAAAATATAGGACACGCTGGGGACAGAACCCCGAACCTATGCAATCGTAGCGTGGCTGCGCAATTAGATCTCCGCCCCTCCGGAAAGCCTGAAGCAGTTGAAGAATTCTGCTTTACGGGACGAAAAACGAAGACGTATCAACAGAACGCACTTTCACGACTTTGGTTTGGCTGATAGCACTGTACTGTCCGCCTATGATGGAAACTAGCTTCAAGAGTGAGTGGAGAATTTAGTACAGTAAGTTCGAAAGTATGTCTGAAAATAAATTACAACATGACTAAAATAATGTGCAGTCAAGTAAACTGAAAGTGAAATTGTGCTGGAGCAATTAAGCTGGCGGCCACGGACTCGTACCGGGATGGTGGTCGTTCAAGTCCCCGCCCTGCCATCCAGATTAGGATTTCATTATTCCCACAAATCTCTTAAGGTATGCAAATGCCTCAACACTAGCTTGTTCTCTCTCTCTCTCTCTCTCTCTCTCTCTCTCTCTCTCTCTACCAATGTACATATGTATACGCAGGGACTTTAGAAAGTAAGTTACACATCTCGTATCGCAGCACTCTAAGAGCACTGTGGAGAAAAGAGTGGTGCACTGTCAGGTGAAAGTACATATTCCTCGTTTCCTACAGAAACAATTCTGCTGCGGCTTGTGCGACTCAAATGGAGCGGCAACTGGAAACTTCCTCGAAAGATGAAGTACGCAGGAGAGTACGATTATTGTGGGCAAAACGTCTATATTGCACACACATTCAGTTCCGGCACTCTTACAGACCACATGCGCAACGCCTCGTCTAGCCATAGTGAAACGATATTAACAATCTGACCAAGGCCGCGCAGACGCGGGTGGTGACGATCGGGAAGGATGTAAGATCTTGCACCACACGATATCCATCTTTTCGGTATGCTGAACGAACATCTGGCGGCAAAGAGATTTTTCAACGATGAAGACGTCCGCACGGGGCTTCTCCAACGGCTGTGTGACCAAGGAACGGATTTCTGTCGTCGTGGAATTGTGCGACTGGCAGAACGTACCGAAGACTTTGTGACTGTTGAAAAATAGTGTCATTTATCTGAGTCAGTTTGAGGTGTAGTCAACTTCCGATAAAAATTTCTCGGCCTGCCATAATATAATCTGTATTTTATTTTTTGATGTCCCCTAGAACAGCTGACGGCTGTAACGCAAGGAACGGTGTAGAGCTGGTCTTAAGCAACAGTGGATGTGAAACGCCTAGCTTGATAGCATCGTTCTATTTTAAGATCACTGATTTTTAAGCACGTTGTCTCGGTAACGCCATTTAACAAAAACTGAAGTGTGTAATGGGGGTATAATTTTAAAAAACATCCTGTCACCATCACAAATATTTACTATTTACAATCTTACTTAGCTATCCAAAGCAAGCACATCAGTGCTAGATTCAAATTCTGTAGTGATATTGCTTCCATTTCTAATTCCATATAATTTAACAATATGGCCACAAAAACACGCATTAAATTAACTTTTATAACTAATAATATTAAATGAATATTTTTGTTGATGGAAATATAACACTCCGAAACGTATAGCGGAATCTTAAGTAAAGAAAATTACGCTATTTCCTGACCCTGCTATTAAATGTCACATGTGACTGTACGTTTCGAGACGATCTTTCCGAAGTGCGGTGGGAGGCTTTCTGAGATGATCATCGCCACTCGAACAGCATCTTCCCAAGTCCAGACACGCTGCGACAGGCGCCCCTGAGTAACATCTGCGGGACTTAATTACAAGTTTGGAAAACGCTGGCAGCAGGCGGTAGGGACAGGGCTTTTCGTCGCAGCGTAACGATGTGGCGTGCTGCGGTCTGTGGCCCGTACTCCGACCTCCTAATAAACAGTTACTGCTGCCGCCAAGTAGGAATTACGCCCGCCACAAAAGGGATGTGGACGCCTCTCTGGGCTGGCTGGGGAAGGAACACAGTCAAGTTCAAATATCCAAAGGCGCGCACGCTGTGAATTTCACGGACTGCCGCTTCCCACCTTTGTCGGTGACAAACAGACACACAACAACAGAGGAAATACTTAGGGGTGACCAGGGTTCACACCTGACGTTTTAACAGCACTGCGTCAACACCAAAACCAAGGTCTGAGCCAGGAGCAACGTTTGTCATGTCACTGACGAGCAACAAATGAGCTCCCAAACCCACGATTGTTAAAGATGTCACCTACGTAATTTGTTGTCGTTTACACTGCTCCTGTGTGAAGCGCACCAGTTCACGCGGAAGAAGGTAGACACCGCAGAGAACGAGTCGCAACGGGCTGTCTGAAGCCAACATCAATGCAGCAACTCTACCCCGTCACTGAAATTTGCACCCTTTCATGCGCGCCGAGACAGTGCGTCAGGTGTGGACAGCGCTTCATTTGTAAAATTTATTTGCCGGATCGTACCGCTTCAACCACAGGTTAGCACACTGGACTCGCATTCTGGGGGCCGACGGTTCAATCCCGCGTCCGGCCATCCTGATTTGGGATTCCCGTGATTTCCCTAAATCACTTCAGGCAAATGCCGGGATGGTTCCTTTGACAGGGCACGGCCGACTTCCTTCCCTAATCCGATGAGACCAATGAGCTCGCTGTTTGGCCTTTCCCCCAAATCAACCCAACTCCAACCCACTTTAAGAAAAAAACCTCTAATCGAAACCACGTGACGAGTGGTGGCGCCATCTAAGCGCTCTATATAAGTGGGACCACCAGCGCCTAGTAGCCAGTCGCCGACTCACCTCAGAAGATGTTGCCCGCAGCCGGCAACGAAACGTCAGGATCGAGAAGAAGTTTTATATATGGACCACTGCAATTCAGCCCGGAATTTTAATTAATGAACACAACCTCTGCCTCTTCCCCCCCCCCCCTCCACCCCCTACCCCACCCCACCCAACCCCTCCGCCACAGCCATAAAAATTATGTTTCGATTTTTGAAAACTTCTGATAAAACTTACAATGGGTAATCAAATGGCTCTGAGCACTATGCGACTTAACTTCTGAGGTCATCAGTCACTTAGAACTAATTAAACCTAACTAACCTAAGGACATGAGACACATCCATGCCCAAGGCAGGATTCGAACCTGCGACCGTAGCGGTCGCTCGGTTCCAGACTGTAGCGTCTAGAACCGCAAGGCCACTACAATGGGTAATCATTGCTTCCAAAATACTGTTCTGAAAGTCATGTTTTTAAAACATAAATTCTTACAATCACAACAATGAAACCAGAAAATTTAATACAAATAACAGGTGCTACCGCCCGTCACCCCAGCAGTGACACTTTGCTCCCTAGTTCTACTCGATACATGTCGGCACAAGTCGATAGTAATCGTAACTATGATATGTTTTCAACGGCTGCCAGCCGCAATGGCACTGTAGCTGCTCGGTCATTTATTTTTCGTATACTGTATTCACGCGCGCGCACGCAACGGAACTGTTTCTACGTCAGGCACCAAAGATATACAACAGTGATTCGGTGGCAACTAAGAGTCCATGACCCCATCGCTATGCCACTCCTCCAGCACCATCAACTCGAAGCAACGGATATCTTGATTCTTCGGAAGAGGCAAGATTTATTTTCCGTTATTTAAAGGTGCAATTAATTCGAACATACGAGCAACAGATTTCCTATTACGAAATTTTTGACGCCATCTGTATCAACTATGCACATACTACTTACTCGTGACAGATGAAAATTTGTGCCGGGCAAGGACTCGCCGTGTGAGCTTTCCAGTCGATCCAAATCTCCATATGCCACACACAACGTCTACATACCCTAATTTTCGCACATTATGTGATTTCCACAAGTCGGAAAATGTGACTACATGACATTAAGGTCAATGTTATCATCACCGTTTCTATCTGCCGAGGCTTCACTGGTTTCTTTTTACAATACCTGTTCCTTCAGGAACAAAGAAATTGTAAAAATAAATCAGTAAAGCCAGGACGGGCAAGAACAACGATAATAACATGATCTTACTGCCTCAAATCACGTAATGTACGAGAATTAGGGTATGTAGACGTTGCTTGCGGCCCATGGAGGGTTGGATCAACCGGGAAGTGGTTAAGGCGACCGCTGGCGATAAGCGGGAAATGACGGGTTCGAGCTCCGATCCGGCGCAAATTTCCATGTGTGCCTGTCTGAAGGAATAGACATTGTAAAAATAAATGACTGTCCTGTTAGGCCGAGGCATTTTAAGTAAGATCACAGTTAACTACCTTCTGCTGCCATTTCCCACGAACACAGCATCATTTTTCTTTCTTCTCGGACCATTCTTTCAGATAGTTATTAAGGAGATAAGGTGGCCGGCATCTATGACAACAGTGTACATTCGCTGCTTCGCAAGTCGGAGGTTGCTTTTCGAGCCCCGCAACTAGCACTAGTTTTGGTTCTACTCTCATTTATACTGAAACAATGAGAAAAGTGGTTATGCATGTTTCTGGTTGAATAGCTGCGTAGTTATTTAAGTGGCGTCGAGTGTGGTTGTTAACTGTACCGTACATGGTAAAAAGGCCGCTTTAAAGTAGAAACTTTTGATATACGCCTTACGCTGCAGACCTAGAATTTTTTTTCCGGATATGTCCCATGTGTTTCGGTACAACTAGCATGTGACGTGACGTGCAAGCTACGACAAATATCAGTGTGTAGCCATACTCGCTATATGATTCACAACACATGTAAGAGCCCAGCTACTACGTTTAAATTTACCGGATGACTATTTCAAGCATTCCAAGGGAGACACATTAGTGTTAGCACGACCTTCAGCACAGTACTCTCAGACATATCTCAAATATTTTACCTTAGACTATGGATTTAGGTTATATGCCCAACTAAGATATCGTTCGACATCTACCTTCAACAGAAATTATATTATTCTGCTTAATACTACTCCATCACGGCATCATGGGGCAAGCTGACACATTAATTTGGATATTCGAAAGACTTTACGTGCTCCATTGTACGCTGTCTTAATCTCAACATGAAAATACATAAAATACTATGTAATACTGGGTTACAGAAGATATTAAAAACACTTTCGTGATACTGAACAGTAGTAAGGTCAGTAAATCATAGAAAATAAATGTTACGAGTGTACTATCAGGAAATCACAACAGCGCACGTATTTCGTTGGAAAACTAGTTGGCAATGACAGCGTGGTTTTACAATATGTAGGAAAGTACTAGAAGATAAGTACGACATAATTTAGCGGCCCAAACACGTCAGGTGTACGGTCTACGATATAATAAGAGCCTGAAAAAAGAGGTAAAAAATAATATGCCAAATATGCTGACGACAACATAGCGTAAATTCTGCCGATAGTGAAACTTCAGTCACCTACCCTTTCCCTGCGCATTCTTCCCTTTGCACAAATTTAGGCTTCCTAAAACGAACGATAGCCTTCGTCTATGTGCGTTCATACACCGATAGTCTGCCTGTATTAAACAGCAAAGCAGATAAGTAGTTTCGGGACTAATAATAATTATTTGGAATATCTCTGAAACAAGTCACTTAAGTTATTTTATGAATGCAGCTTAATGCACACAGTTGGCTATAAGCACATTAAAGGAAACTTGTGAACTGAAGACATATTCTATACTCGAGTTAGAGATCATATTTGGTGCATTAGTAATGATTGTCCGTCTTGACTGCACTTTGTTATATAATTCACAGCATTACCGGTTTCGGACGTCTGCCATCATTATATTTGTTAAAACAAAATGATAACAACCGTGAAGTAATACTAACAGATTCAACTGGCTCTAGGCGAACTCGACAGAAAAACCTAATCGGCTACAGCTCGTGTTTGCCTAAGTACAGATCGCTCTCTGGTCACAGCTTGCACTTGTTCATTTTTATGTTCAACGTGTACAAAGTATCTGACGTTGGTATTTGTATCAGAATACTCTTGGTGGTACGTTATGCCCGTCAGCCATGTTATCTTTATGATCTGACGTCGACAGAGAAACGAAAACGGTATACTGTATGAGCAGACTAGAAAACCACAGCTGAAGGAAATAGAGTAACGACTAACACAAAAAAGTACAGAATTCCGTGCATATTCCGCGGTGCTTAACTTTCGAAATAACATGCGTCAGCTCACTGCCGCAACATCAAAATGTCCTCTTAAAGTGTAATGTAGTTTAATGCCGTACCTAACAGTAGCAGCAAAAAAGATGAATTCCTGATTACCTACATAAAATCTCTGCTGTACTGATACTTTACGGATATCAGTACTGTCAGTATGGCTAGAAAACACAGACGGGTGAGGAGGACGGGAACAATAATAGCACGAATGTTCGCACGCACGCTATGAAACAGCTTATTTTGTGTGTCCGAGTGGTCCATCAGCCGACAGAGAAGATCGCCTCGACAACAGGATTTTGAGACGTCAGTGGTCCACCGGAAACCACACATCGAGCAACACCTGTTGTGTCCGTCAGAGCCTCTACCTCCAGGCGACTGCTAACCTGACCACAAGTTGCGTGGCTCACTCGTCCGCCTAGCCGCTAACCCTCTGGAGGAGAACAGAATTCATAATGCAGCCAGTTTATACGCCTTTCTCCCAGTATAAACTACGTCGCAGACTTTTTCATCACGGCAAGCAACCCCCGTCCACTGTCACTGAGAAAAATGTGTTTAGTCGATTCTACTTCTCAAACAACAACAAAACTTCTGTCACATGGACCCGAAAGGCCGTAGAGTGAAATGTAAAAACAAAACTCAAATACGATCTCATATTTACAACGCAAAAATCGTCTTACAATACAACTGAACACCGCTAAAAATTACCACACATCTGACAAACACCTGTGGGCGCTGTATGGAGGAAGACTGTCCCCATTTCTTGACAGTTGGAAATGAAGATCCACGCGAATACGAGAACGGGAGGGAAAAAAGTGTTTACTCTTGTAGCTTGTTTGTCCGAACTAACTAAATGAAATGTGAGGAGTTTCTAAAATCGCAGACTTGCCCACATAATACTCAAGAAGAAAAGTATGCATTACGCTAAATTTCAAAACGTTTTATAGCGCCTATTTCACTTATTTGCTGATTGAAGATACACGCAGTGATGAACCCTAATACTAAGACCACCTCCTTAATAGCGTTCTGGTACAGCTTCGAAACGCAAAACAGTAGCGATTCTGCGTGGCACCGATTCAACAATTTCTTGGTTATATTTCCAGAGGTACGTGACACCATATGTCTCCGCACAGGTCATGCAATTCCAGTAAATTATGCGCGGAGCTGGTGCCTGATAGCGTTCCACGTCACGTTCAGATCAGATGAATTTGGCGGCTGAGATATCAACGTGTGTTCACGACGATGCTACTCAAAGAACTGTAGCATGACTCTGGCCTTGAGACACGGACACTTATCCTACTGAAAGAAGACATCGCGTCTACATCTACATCTACATCCATACTCCGCAAGCCACCTGACGGTGTGTGGCGGAGGGTACCCTGAGTACCTCTATCGGTTCTCCCTTCTATTCCAGTCTCGTATTGTTCGTGGAAAGAAGGATTGTCGGTATGCCTGTGTGTGGGCTCTAATCTCTCTGATTTTATCCTCATGGTCTCTTCGCGAGATATACGTAGGAGGGAGCAATATACTGCTTGACTCTTCGGTGAAGGTATGTTCTCGAAACTTTGACAAAAGCCCGTACCGAGCTACTGAGCGTCTCTCCTGCAGAGTCTTCCACTGGAGTTTACCTATCATCTCCGTAACGCTTTCGCGATTACTAAATGATCCTGTAACGAAGCGCGCTGCTCTCCGTTGGATCTTCTCTATATCTTCTATCAACCCTATCTGGTACGGATCCCACACTGCTGAGCAGTATTCAAGCAGTGGGCGAACAAGCGTACTGTAACCTACTTCCTTTGTTTTCGGATTGCATTTCCTTAGGATTCTTCCAATGAATCTCAGTCTGGCATCTGCTTTACCGACGATCAACATTATATGATCATTCCATTTTAAATCACTCCTAATGCGTACTCCCAGATAATTTATGGTATTAACTGCTTCCAGTTGCTGACCTGCTATTTTGTAGCTAAATGATAAAGGATCTATCTTTCTGTGTATTCGCAGCACATTACACTTGTCTACATTGAGATTCAATTGCCATTCCCTGCACCATGCGTCAATTCGCTGCAGATCCTCCTGCATTTCAGTACAATTTTCCATTGTTACAACCTCTCGATACACCACAGCATCATCTGCAAAAAGCCTCAGTGAACTTCCGATGTCATCCACAAGGTCATTTATGTATATTGTGAATAGCAACGGTCCTATGACACTCCCCTGCGGCACACCTGAAATCACTCTTACTTCGGAAGACTTCTCTCCATTGAGAATGACATGCTGCGTTCTGTTATCTAGGAACTCCTCAATCCAATCACACAATTGGTCTGATAGTCCATATGCTCTTACTTTGTTCATTAAACGACTGTGGGGAACTGTATCGAACGCCTTGCGGAAGTCAAGAAACACGGCATCTACCTGTGAACCCGTATCTATGGCCCTCTGAGTCTCGTGGACGAATAGCGCGAGCTGGGTTTCACATGACCGTCTTTTTCGAAACCCATGCTGATTCCTACAGAGTAGATTTCTAGTCTCCAGAAAAGTCATTATACTCGAACACAATACGTGTTCCAAAATTCTACAACTGATCGACGTTAGCGATATAGGTCTATAGTTCTACACATCTGCTCGACGTCCCTTCTTGAAAACGGGGATGACCTGTGCCCTTTTCCAATCCTTTAGAACGCTACGCTCTTCTAGAGACCTACGGTACACCGCTGCAAGAAGGGGGGCAAGTTCCTTCGCGTACTCTGTGTAAAATTGAACTGGTATCCCACCAGGTCCAGAGGCCTTTCCTCTTTTGAGCGATTTTAATTGTTTCTCTATCCCTCTGTCGTCTATTTCGATATCTACCATTTTGTCATCTGTGCGACAATCTAGAGAAGGAAATACAGTGCAATCTTCCTCTGTGAAACAACTTTGGAAAAAGACATTTAGTATTTCGGCCTTTAGTCTGTTATCCTCTGTTTCAGTACCATTTTGGTCACAGAGTGTCTGGACATTTTGTTTTGATCCACCTACCGCTTTGACATAAGACCAAAATTTCTTAGGAAGACATCAAGCCTGAAGAGATTCAGGTTGTCTCACTTAAACCTCCCCCTCCCCTCATGAAAAATGGACCATGCTGCTGGTGGGGAGGCTTGCGTGTCTCAGCGATACATATAGCCGTACCGTAGGTGCAACTACAACGGAGGGGTATCTACTGAGAGGATAGACAAACGTTTGGCTCCTGTAGAGGGGCAGCAGCCTTTTCAGTAGTTGCAGGTGCAACAGTCTGGATGATTGACTTATCTGGCCTTGTAACATCAACCAAAACGGCCTTACTCTGCTGATACTGCGAACGGCTGAAAGCGAGGGGAAACTACAGCCGCAATTTTTACCGGGGGCATGCAGCTCTACTGTATGGTTAAATGATGATGGCATCCTCTTTGGTAAAATATTTCGGAGGTAAAATAGTCCCCCATTCGGATCTCCGGGCGGGGACTACTCAGGAGGATGTTGTTATCAGGAGAAACAAAATTGGCGTTCTACGGGTCGGAGGGTGGAATATCAGATCCCTTAATCGGGCAGGTAGGTTAGAAAATTTAAAAAGGGAAATGTGTAAGTTAAAGTTAGATATATCAGGAATAAGTGAAGTTCGATGACAGGAGGATCAGGACTTCTGGTCAGGTGAATATAGAATTATAAATACAAAATCAAATAGGGCTCAAGCAGGTGTAGGTTTAATAATGATTAACGAAATAGGAAGATGGGTAAGCTGCTATGAACAGCATAGTGAAAGCATTATTGTAGCCAAGATAGACACGAAGCCCACACCCCCCACAGTAGTACAAGTTTACATGTCAACTAGCTCCGCAGATGAGGAGGAGATTGAGGAAGTGTTCGATGAGATAAAAAAAAAAATTCAAATAATTAAGGAAGACGAAAATTTAATAGTCATGGGGGACTGGAATTCCACAGTAGGAAAAGGAAGAGAGGAAAAGGAGTGCGTGAATATGGATTGGCGAAAAGCAATGAAAGAGGAAGCCGACTGGTCGAACTTCGCACAGAGCACAGCTAACACTCGGTTTAAGAATCATGAAAGAAGGTTGTATACTTGGAACAGACCTGGAGACACCGGATGGTTACAGATTGATTATATAATAGTTAGAGATTTCGGAACCAGGTTTAAAATTGTAAAACATTTACACTGGCAGACGTGAACTCTGACCATAATTTATCGGTTATGAAATGAAGATTAAAACTGAAGAAACTGCAAAAAGGTGGGAATTACGGAGATGGAACATGGAAAAATTGAAAGAACCAGAGGCTGCAGAAAGTTTTAGAGGGAGCGTCAGGTAACGACTGTCAAGAACAGGGGAAAGGAATATAGTAGAAGAAGAATGAGTAGCTTTGAGAGAAGAGATAGTGAAGGCAGCAGAGAACCCAGTACTTAAAACGACGCGGGCTAGTGGAATTCCTTTAGTAACACAAGAGATATTGAATTCAATCGATGAAAAGAGGAAATATAAAAATGCAATAAATGAGGCAGATGAAAGGGAATCCAAACGTCTAAAAAATGGAATCGACAGGTGACAAATATTAGAATGTAAAAGCGTATATCACTAGTGGTAAGATGGGTGGTGCATACAGAAAAATTTAAGAGATCTTTAGAAAAAAGAGAACAACCTGTATGACTATGAACAGCTCAGGTGGAAAACCAGACCAAAGCAAAGAAGGGAAAGCAGAAAGGTGGAAGGAGTATATAGAGGTCTATACAAGGTCTATACTTGAGGGGTATATTATGAAAACGGAAGAGGACGTAGATGAAGATGAGGAGGGAGATATGATACTGCGTGAAGAATCTAACAAAGCACTGAAAGACTAAGTCGAAACAAGGCCCCTGGAGTAGACAACATTCCGTTAGAGCTACTGATAGTCTTGGGAGAGCCAGCCATAAAGAAACTCTACCATCTGGTGAGCAAGATGTATGAGACAGGTGAAATACCCGCAGACTTCAAGAACAGTATAATAATTCCAATTCCAAAGAAAGCAGGTGCTGACAGGTGTGAAAATTACCGAACTATCAGTTTAATAAGTCACCGTTGCAAAATACTACAATTAATCCTTCACAGAAGAACGGAAAATCTGATATAACACGACCTCGAGGAAGATCAGTTTGGATTTCGGAGAAATGTAGGAACACGCCAAGGCAATACTAAACCTACGACTTCTCATAGAAGATAAGTTAAGGAACGATAAACCTATGTTTATAGCATTTGTAGACTTTTAGAGAAAGCTTTTGACAAAGTTGACAGGAATACATTCTTTCAAATTCTGAAGGTGACAGCGGTAAAACCCAAGAAGCGAAAGGATATTTACAATTTGTACACAAACCAGACGGCAGTTGTAAGAGTCGAGGGGGCGCGAAACGGAAGCAGTGGTTGAGAAGGGAGTGAGAAAGAGCTGAAGCCTATTTCCAACGTTATTCAATCTGTACACTGAACAAGCAGTAAAGGAAACAAACGAAGCAGTTGAAGTAGGAATTAAAGTCCACGGAGAAGAAATTTAAAAAATGAGGTTTCCTGACGACACTGTAATTCTGTCAGAGACAGCAAAAGACTCGGAAGAGCAGCTGAACGGAATGGACAGTGTCTTGAAAGGAGAATATAAGATGAACATCAACAAAAGCAAAACCAGGATAATGGAATGTAGTCGAATTAAATCACGCGATGCTGAAGGAATTAGATTCGGAAATGTACACTTGAAGTAGTAGATGACACTTGCCATTTGGGAAGGAAAATAACTGATGATGGTCGAAGTACGGAAGACATAAAACGTAGACTGGCAGTGGCAAGAAAAGTGTTTCTGAAGGAGAGATATTTGTTAACATCGAGTATAGAGTTAAGCTTCAGGAAGTCCCTTCTGAATGTATTTGCATGGAGTGTAGTCATGTGTGGAAATGAGACATGGACGATAACAGTTTGGACAAGAAGAGAGCAGAAGCTTTTGAGGTGTGGTGCTAGAGAAGAATGCTGAATATTAGATGGGTAGATCTCGCAACTAATGAGGAGGTATTGAATAGAATTGGGGAGAAGATGAATTTGTGGTACAAGCTGGCAAGAAGAAGGGATCGATTTGCAGGACACATATACCAGAAAAGATACTGAACTGTAACGAGAATTGCGTTCTGTTAAAATTACAGTTCGGCTGTTTTGATACACTACATAAATGACGGAATAGATATTAGGATTACCAATAGTGTTGATACTGAAAGAAACATAAATGAACGTGTTAGAGAGAAAATGGGAGCCGACGACTAATCTCTGTTTTTTTGTTTGTTTGTTTTGCACATATTTATATCTCACATCATATACTGTTAGTCCATTGTATACTTTACGTCCAAAAATAAAAAATAAGTTTATCGCGTGACTTCCGCGCTTTTATGTAACTAAAGCGATTATTCTTGATGCAACTACAGTCTATATGCACAAACATAATAGAATATATACAATTATTGTTGTTATTTTCTACTCAACAGGACCTTCTTCATCATGATCAAAGGCAAGAGTTTCCTATTACGCCTATTAACTGCGAAAGTCGTTTAGCAATAACAGAAACATGTTTTATGTAAGTTCGACGAATTATTGATGCGCTGTCTGATAAATGTTTGCTTAGCGGTTTGTTTTATTTACTTTTTGTTGAGTAAATTCCGTTTTCCAGCTGTATATAATGAATCTGTATTGTTTTGTTTGTTTTCACTAGAACATCCCTCTGTTCCTCGATACAAATCAATTCTCGAATGAAACCTGAATTAAACGCTGACAGTTTCAGTTTCGCTATAAATACTGTTAATTCGCATGTAACACACAGGAGAATAACTATGTAGAACATAAATGTTCTGTAGGTTGAAACTTCCTGGCAAATTAAAACTGTGTGCCGGACCGAGACTCGAACTCGGGACCTTTGCCTTTCGCGGGCTGTGGCTAAGCCATGCCTCCGCAATATCCTTTCTTTCTGAAGTGCTAGTCCTGCAAGGTTCGCAGGAGAGCTTCTGTAAAGTTTGGAAGGTAGGAGACGAGGTACTGGCGGAAGAAAAGCAGTGAGGACGGGGCGTGAGTCGGGCTTGGGTAGCTCAGTTGGTAGAGCACTATTTTTATACCTGAAAGGGACATTAACAAGTCCCAAATAGAATTATAAAGTTTTATTTACCCAGAGGTAGGACATATCACGGACAGGAATACAGTCGTCCCTGTGATGGATCGCTGAGCTACAGAGGCGAAGAATACGACAGAGCAACGCAGAGATAAGGCTGGTTGGTACTCATCAAGCACACGATGACATTGCGGACGACTGTGTCAACGTCACAGAAACAAAGAACTGTGACCCCTCGGAGAGGAGCACAAAGGAGTGTTTA
This sequence comes from Schistocerca piceifrons, assembly GCF_021461385.2. Lineage (NCBI taxonomy): Eukaryota > Metazoa > Arthropoda > Insecta > Orthoptera > Acrididae > Schistocerca > Schistocerca piceifrons. Next base: position 126,911,652 of record NC_060139.1, on the reverse strand, counting down.
CATCTCGCGCGGCGCAGCGCGGCGGACAAAGCGAGCGGCGCGACCGCCGCGGCGGTGCCTTATTTATCCTGCCCGATGGCCAGGGACAGCAATTTGGCGCAGCCAGCGGGGAATAATTAGGCCGGCGTCGCGGCGGTGGCAATTAGCGGGGGCGGGCGCGCCATGTGTACGGGCCCGGGGCTCGCGTGATGCGCGCTGCGGCCGTCCGTCCGTCCGCCCGCCAGCTGCGCCGCGCGACCGCAGACGCCGCCGCCGCCGCCAGCGCCGTGAGAAAACATTGTGCGGCCGTCCAGCCACATGGCACAGCGCCACGCCACGTACCGAGGCGCGGCTCCGGCAAAGCGGCGACTCGCGGCCGCGCCGCTGTTTTAACGCGCGCGTCGAATCGCCGCTCCGCCGGGACTTGGGGCTCACAAAGCAAGCCAGCAGGACCGCGCTGCGACACGGTCCATCACGCGGCGCTCAACGGGCGGCCGCTGATCCCTTTCCCGAGCGGCGAGCGCTCCACGTTACTGTTCTCACGGGAAGGTTGTGCTTTAATGAACTTTAGGTCGACATCTACCACTAAAACACTTGCAGTAATAGTAGAGTAGTAGTAGTAGTACGATGTGTGATCAAAAAGTAACTGGAATTTTCTAATTTTTAACCTTTAGTTTATTGTCGTATTTTCCGTTTCTGTCGTTCGTTAGTAGCTTCTAAATTCATGGAGGTATTATGTTCCGTATTTACAACTAAATGAAAGGCAAAAGGCAGTTTGTTTTTTGCCATACGCGATTCGCCTCTTTTATTTGTGAACCATCTTCAGTGGTCTCTATTATGTAGTGGTTACAGGTATGTTACGATAATTTAACCTCACGAAACTTGTGCTAAAAAAATGTTCAAATGTGTGTGAAATCTTATGGGACTTAACTGCTAAGGTCATCGGTCCCTAAGCTTACACACTACTTAACCTAAATTATCCTATGGACACACACACACACACACACACACACACACACACACACACACACATGCCCGAGGGACAAGCCGCACAGCCCATGACTGCAGCGCTTTAGTAAACTTGTGCTACAGAAGTTGTTTCTAATCTGAAAAGCATGAGCAAATGGTAACATGGTAACGCATTTGTTAACCATTTTATAATAAATTTATTATACATAAAAAACAAATACGTATTAAAGGCTACTGAAGATGCTTCGTAAATTAAAGAAGCGAAACGTGTATGGCAAAAAACAAAATGCCTTTCATTTAGTTGCAAAGAACGAACATACCTCCACGAATTTAGTTTATTGTTTACGTGTTTCGAGTGCGCGACCCGTTTAGAATTTGCATTAAATCTTGCTCGAAAAATCAAATGTTCAAATGTGTGTGAAATCTTACGGGACTTAACTGCTGCCGCGGAAGATTAGCCCGAGCGGTCTAAGGCGCTGCAGTCATGGACTGTGCGGCTGGTCCTAGCGGAGATTCGAGTCCTCCCTCGGGCATGGGTGTGTATGTTTGTCCTTAGGATAATTTAGGTTAAGTAGTGTGTAAGCTTAGGTACTGATGACCTTAGCAGTTAAGTCCCATAAGATTTCACACACATTTGAACATTTTTTGAACTTAACTTCTTAGGTCATCAGTCCCTAAGCTTACACACTACTTAACCTAAATTATCTTAAGGACAAAGATACACACACCAATGCCCGAGGGAGGACTCGAACCTCCGCCGGGATCAGCCACACAGTCCATGACTGCAGCGCCTTGGACCGCTCGGCTAATCGCGCGTGGCAAATCTTGCTCGAAAAAAATAATAAAAGTGCAGCACCGCATTCCAAATGTTGACTGTGGCTTTTGGCGAATCTATTAAGTAAGACAAAAATTTACGAGGGGTGTAAACGTTGCAAAGAGCGTTAAGAAGACGTTGATGACCACTAACCTCCCCCCTCCCCCCTCCGACCCCCTACTACATCGTCAATTCCTGACGACAATGTGGAAGAAGTAAAGAAAATGGTACGGTCGCAGGTTCGAATCCTGCCTCGAGCATGGATATGTGTGATGTCCTTAGGTTAGTTAGGTTTAAGTAGTTCTAAGTCTAGGGGACTGATGACTTCAGATGTTAAGTCCCATAGTGCTTAGAGCCATTTGAAGCATTTTTTTTATCGCCACTGTTGACACTTAGACACACAGCAAAGGGAACTGGTGGTGGTGGTGGTGGTGGTGGTGGTGGTGGTGGTGGTATCATGCTATAAACGCTGTCTCTTCTCCCAGGAATACATATTGGCAGTTTTCTTCCTATGACGACACAAACGTGTGATACGTCACTGATGAACTCAACGTTTCACTTACTTTGTATTAAAAGCCGCTAACAGCCTGGAAAAACGTCCTTATGAACATCCTTAATACAGTCATCTTACTGTTCCCACAATGGGTGGTTGGTTAATGACGAGTTTAGCGTATCTACATTTTTGTCGTTTAGCGTATCGACATTTTTGTCGAAAAATAATAATTCAGTGTAACATTTTTTGAAGTATGAAACGGAATGGTCAGATAGGTTTAGTGGCAGGAGAAACAGGGCGCAGACTTCGGTTCATCGGTAAGATACTGAGCAAATGCAGTCAGGCTACACAGGAAATTCCTTCTAAAACACTCCTGCGACCCATCCTAGAACACTGTTCAAGTGTGGGTGAGTAACAGGGGACGTCGAACAAGCGAGAAAGCGTAACAGACGTTCATCACAACTCCACTGGCAAACGCTGGAACAGGTGCGTTCTGCATCACATTATGTTTTACTGCTAAAATTCCGAGAGCGTACATTCCTATAAGAGTCAGTCATCACATTGCTTCCTAGTATTTATGTATCGCGGAAAGGCCACGGTGATAAAATTAGAAAGATTCGAGTTCCCACGGAAACTTACCAGCAAACGTTCTTCTCTTGGACCATTCGCGACTGAGACTGGAAAGTGACAGTGGTACATAAAGTACCCTCCGCTATACACCTAAGGGCGCTTGCGGAGGGTAGTTGTAGATCGTATACGTATCGTCACTACTTTGTTTGATCCACGGGAGTGTGTGACGGAGACGCTTAGACACATGAACTGGCAGACGCTTGAAGGGAGACGCGAACTATCTCGCTTAAGTTTATTTTAAAATTTTTAAATTTCACTATTGAGTGAAGATTCTATGTATATACTACTGCCTCCTACGTATCGCTCCAGCAGGCACCGTGAAACAAGATTATAGACTAATCACCGTGAGCATAGCACCATTTAACCAGCCATTGCCTCCCACGCTCCATACGGAAATGGAACGGGGTAGAACTCAATATATGTAGTACAACGGTAAATATCGTCTCCCATGCTCCTCACAGTGTTATGCATAATATGGATGTAGATGTCGGGTGTCTCATTTACTCTCTCTTACTGAATGAACCTGTGGCAAAGATAGCAGTCCCGAATTGGTATTTCCATATAAGGATTAACTGAGTCCCCGCGCTGATGGCTCGTTCGTTCTAGTATTTTTTGAAAGGCGCCACTTGCGCATCCCATACTACGAATGTTGCTAGCTGCTCTAGTGCTTTGCAGAAGTACCTGGACTGAACACTGATGAGAGGCAAAGAAAGTTGATATTGTAAAGGAACTGACGAGCCATTTGCCGGGCGAAAAAAGAAACAAACTGTACACGAGACGGTGATACAAATTTAGGGTCCAACTCTAATTCGAGGACTGAGCTTTGAAAATAGAAACAGTGCTTATTATTCCTTATCATCGGCATTGTGTTCTTACAAACTGGAATTTAATCTGATTATAGTGTCAACATCCACGTTTATCACTGGCTGAGAATGCGAGAAACAACAGTGACGAGTATGCCAGACGATGTCCACTGTCCTGCTACAGCCACCAGTGTGCCTAAGCTGTTTGTGCAGTGAGGCAACCTACACGACCGTTGAGCAGTTTCACTGTTGGAACAGTGACAGCCTGTGGGCTGCAGGCCTGACATACCCCACACAAACCACGGCAGTAGAGGAGGATGACGCAGCCAACAGCCTTCGAACTGGGAACATCGCCTACGTGTTATGTCGCCTGCTAGGCTACTTCTTTTTGGTCAATTACCATTACTAAAATCGAACCAAAGCGTACCACAGGACTTGAGAGTACCTCGGAAGGCGTTCAACGTCAATAGTGACAGCAGTAAAGTGGAAGTGAAAGTTCTCCCATCACAAATTCAGGTATCGTATTACGTTCGTGAAGTTGACAGGTGAGCATTAGTACATTACGGCATAGCAGAATGCGAAGTAAGAGACGACGGCTATTTTTTCCAGCCGTATTCTACATAATAACGTACACAATGAGCCAACCGCGCCTTGAGTCATCCTGCGGGTGTCAAATGCCTTTAGCTAACAATACGCGCAATCCTGTTCGGAACTTGGAAATTTTTCGGTATGGGACTGTTTACAGAATTTGAAACGTTAAATATTCTTTAGTCAGTAAATCAGTAAAATAGGAATAATTCACATTAACTTCGTGCAGTTTAAAAATCACTGCCTGTTCAAACGAACATGAAACTCTCACGTTTCCTTCTTTAACCAGCTCGTGATGACATAGAACTGGTGATTGTGTATTTAGCACTGAACACAAGCTTCAAACAGAAATGAGAGAATGAGCTACACCGTTATGAGGATAGGCGATCTACGATGAGAGAAAAAGTGCGGCGCAAGTCTCGATGTATTCACCACCGGAGATGAGGCGGTACACCAGACACTAACAAAAAGGGTATCCAGTACTTTCTTCCTACAGAAGAAAACGCATGTGATACTGCGATATCACAAAACAAAAGACTGAGAACCACTGAGTCCTATGCGATTCTTGAAGTTGCCTGGAGAATAAAATATTATAACATTTTTCGGGAGAATGACACGTCCTCTTACGCTATTTCGGCTGTGAATCTTACGGTCATCCTAAAGCTGCGTCGGTTTTTTCAGCCCCTGAAGGAAAAGGAAGAGTCAGTTCGAGTTCTGACCCATTTTCAGCCAAATACCAGGCGAACTACTAGTGGGAAAGAGAGGAGGGGGGGGGGGGGGTACCAATTGGGAATATCCGTGAGGGGTCTTCCAGTTCCGGTTTTAGCCTTATAAGCAAGAGTAACATTACGAAAACCTTGCTTACAACTCGGTTATGGGAACTATGTCTTTATCTATCTCAGTTACAGCTTCCAGGGTGAGAGGCCGTGGTCAATAAGTACAATTATTCCCTGACGTTTCGTCTTCGACTGCGGGAGACATCATATGAGGTGAAAGGGCAACTGCATCAAGGGCTCGTGCAGCCACCGATTTGACAGAGGACAGCATCATTTCTCACATGATAACGACTGCCCCATTATCTCTGAATGGCACCATAGTTATCGTTTAAAACTATTCGATCGTCATTCTATTGGCACGAAGTCGACATCTGTATCTTTCTGCTGGTGTTCCAGTTTCATTTGAATGTTGTCTCACTATAATGTGTTTCCAGCAGAGCAATGAATTTAACGAGTCAAGTGAGGTGGTGATCATGCTCAGGCCTCTTCACCAGCTGTTGCCGATTTGCTTCTGGAGATTTTTGTATAACGCGTGCTGCAGACAGCCAATAAAAAATCAGCGAACTGGTACCGCTATGTGGGTGATAATCTTCGTAATATGGACACGCGGTGGAGAGAGGGATGTTTTCTTCGTACATCTCAATACAATAAATCCGACAACTGAATTCACAACGAAGAAAGAGAGCACTGAACAACTTAATTTTATAAACATATCTCAGTGATCAAACGGGCGAACGGCACTCTGGGCCATTAGTTGTTCAGCAAAGTTACACACACGCTGCACACACATTGATCGATACCTGCATAAGGAATCCGCCCATCACTTAAGACTAAACAACAAGAGATAATAAAAGCTGCGAGCCGGTTTATTTACAGGATTAAGTGTATCACTTATAGTAGGTTTTGAAGAAAAATCGTTCCTCCAGGAAGGAACTGGATCGAGCACTTCCGTCCAAGGGGAGAGAGAAATTTTTCGGAAATTTGTGGTAAGGTTCTATGGGACCAAGCTGCTGAGGTCACCGGACCCTAGGCACTACTTAAAAGTAACTTAGACGTTAACGACAACACACACACCCATGCCGCCCGAACCGTGACTAGGCGGCCTAGACCTCGCGGCGGCGTAGAGGGGAAGGCGGGGGGGGGGAGAGGGAGGGAGGGGGGGGGAGAGAGAGAGAGAGAGAGAGAGAGAGAGAGAGAGAGAGAGAGAGAGAGAGAGACAAAAGTAGTGACTAACAACGGCCGCCAATCGGGAAAGATTTTCTCCCTTTTATAATTAACAAGATCATGGATCGCAGCAGGAATATGTTGACCAAACATCAGCCTGAAACTATCTATAGACTCATCAAGAAAATAAAGAACGTTTAAGAACGGCGAAAGATGAACTGCATCCATGGCGACACCTAGATTAAATAAAATTCCTTGTGGCTGTGGGCAAGCAGACATCGTGACATCGTTATCACAAAAAGAAGCCTAGACACCTAGATTAAATAAAATTCCTTGTGGCTGTGGGCAAGCAGACATCGCGACATCGTTATCACAAAAAGAAGTGTCAACATCAGCTTAGCCGTGAACAAAAGGAACTGCCGGCTGGTATTTATCGACAAATCGGCCGTAGCAGAAAATTTTTTTTCTGACATGACACCACGAAATAAAATTCAGTCATTTATTTTCTTCTGGGCCCGCAGCATGATATAATTATAGTAATGACATTATGAATCGAAGTCCACTGCTGCAATTGAATTTCTTTATTGCGATATCCCTATTTCGGTTGCAATTGCCACTGTCAAGCTAATCCAAGTCCGCTGCTACAATTTAATTTCTTTATTGCGACAGCCACTGTCAAGCTATCTGCAAATAGTATATAGAATATTACCATTAATTCTAAGCATTATTTGCAGACAGCTTGACATTAGCAACTGCCGAAATGGGGCTATCGCAATAAAGATATTCATTGGAACAAGTGGACTTGGATTCATACACGTAGGTTGGAACTTAAATAGTGGCAACACCGCTGTGAAGACACTATGCAATGGAATCTACTATTGTCGCTGATAGCACCAGTTGTTGACATACCTACCTTACTTCCGAGCAAATGGACTCGCCCGTCTCACGTTACCGGCGTGCGCACAATCAAGGGGAACACGGTCACTTGTGAGCGAGCGGTCTAACGTAACGGTGTCACTATGTTTTAGAAACAGGAACAACGGAGTTGGATTAAGATTGAATGTGCCAAAGGTCGTATTGCACGGCAGTGTCATCAAGGTCTTCAAGAGGCGTGCGGGGAATCGGCATTGCCGTACAGAACGGAAGCACGTTGGGTTAAAGCCTTCAACGAAGGTCGGCAAACTGTGCAGACATGCATCGGGCAGGTCGTCCTAGCGTCTCTGAAGAACTGCATGTTGTTGCCGCCTTAGTGGACAGTGATCGACGCCATACGATTCGTGAGCTCGCCCACGAAACCGGATTAGCGCATACGACTGTGTTTCGCATCCTGAAGTAGCGCCTGGGCATGCGAAAAAATTGCATCACGATTGGTTCCGCATGACTTGACGGAAATGCAGAAATGGGTGCGTTACGACGCTCCTCAGACGCACTTGGAGCGCTATGAGCGCGAAGGAGAGGCTTTCTTGCGCCGTATCTTAACACTGGATGAGACATGGGCCACATCGTACGAGCCAAAACTGAAACCCCCAGTTCAACGGATGTCATCATTATGGGTCGCCGCAAAAGTCGAAAGTGCGTCAGAGTGCCAGTATGGTGAAAGTTATGGTGACTCTCGTGTACGGAAGAAAGAAAAGAAAAAAAAAGTGTGGGAAATCCTATGGGACTTAACTGCTAAGGTCATCAGTCCCTAAGCTTACACACTACTTAACCTAAATTATCCTAAGGACAAATACACACACCCATGCCCGGGGGAGGACTCGAACCTCCGCCGGGACCAGCCGCACAGTCTATGACTGCAGCGCCTAAGACCGCTCGGCTAATCCCGCGCGGCTCTCGTGTACGACTGTTATGGTGTTATCCTAACGCATTACGTCCTCCACGGTAGACCGTCAGTGCACAGTACTACTGTTCGCTTTTGGAGCATCACCTGCGACCAGCTTTGCAAAAGAAGCGGCAACACTTTCTGCGCAACCCACTCATAATTTTGCACGCAATGCGAGGGCGCATACAGAGCAAGCTGTGGCTGCTCTGTTCGGTCGATGGGACTGCAAAGTACTGTACCATCCACCGTACTCCCAGGACTTAAGTCCTTGTGACTTTGATTTGACTCCGAAGATGAAGGAACCACTTTGTGGCATTTGCTTCAGGACTGTTCCAGAGATCCGACAGGCAGCAGACCGCTCCATTCGCACCATCAACAGAACAGGCTCTGCTACGCCTTCCACATCGCTGGCAACAGGCTCTACACAAAGCCGGTGACTACTTTGAAGGACAGTGACAGGTGCAAACATGTAACTCTTTTGCATCGGTTATGAATAAATAGGTGCCACTATTTAAGTTCCAACCCTCGTATATAACTCAGTAGGATTAACGTTTAGCGAGTGCAACTGAACTCATTATCATGGGCGCTTGTACACTGAGGCCACACAGATTTATAAACACTACAATAATTCTAATTGAAAAAAGAAGGTGTTTAAGCAAGATAAAATGACACAGTGCCTGTCTAGACGTTCCCTCGTATGTGAAGAGGTGGAAACTTGTAATGCACCATGTCACGGATTGCACGGCCCCTCCCGCCGAAGGTTCGAGTCCTCCCTCGGGCATGGGTGTGTGTGTGTGTGTGTGTGTGTGTGTGTGTGTGTGTGTGTGTGTGTGTGTGTGTGTGTGTATTTTTTTTTTGTTCTTAGCGTTAGTTTAAGTAGTGAGTAAGTCTAGGGACCGATGACCTCCGCAGTTTGGTCCCTTAGGAATTCACACACATCTGAACATTTTTGAACGTAATGCATACCAGAACATTATCGAGCATGACCGTTTTGGTGGTCCAGGTGTTCTGGAATGGGGAGGCATAATGCTGTATCGGCGTACTGACTTCAAAATCTTTGAACACGATACACACCAAATGGTGTTATCCTAACGCATTACGTCCTCCACGGTAGACCGTCAGTGCACAGTACTACTGTTCGCTTTTGGAGCATCACCTGCGACCAGCTTTGCAAAAGAAGCGGCAACACTTTCTGCGCAACCCACTCATAATTTTGCACGCAATGCGAGGGCGCATACAGCGCAAGCTGTGGCTGCTCTGTTCGGTCGATGGGACTGCAAAGTACTGTACCATCCACCGTACTCCCCGGACTTAAGTCCTTGTAACTTTGATTTGATTCCGAAGATGAAGGAACCACTTTGTGGCATTTGCTTCAGGACTGTTCCAGAGATCCGACAGGCAGCAGACCGCTCCATTCGCACCATCAACAGAACAGACTCTGCTAACGGTATACTACGCCTTCCACATCGCTGGCAACAGGCTCTACACAAAGCCGGTGACTACTTTGAAGGACAGTGACAGGTGCAAACATGTGTAACTCTTTTGTATCGGTTATGAATAAATAGGTGCCACTATTTAAGTTCCAACCCTCGTATATAACTCAGTAGGACTAACGTTTAGCGAATGCAACTGAACTCATTATTATGGGCGCTTGTACACTGAGGCCACACAGATTTATAAACACTACAATAATTCTAATAGAAAAAAGGTGTTTAAGCAAGATAAAATGACACAGTGCCTGTCTAGACGTTCCCTCGTATGTGAGGAGGTGGAAACTTGTAATGCACCATGTCACAGATTGCATGGCCCCTCCCGCCGAAGGTTCGAGTCCTCCCTCGGGCATGTGTGTGTGTGTGTGTGTGTGTGTGTGTGTGTGTGTGTGTGTGTGTGTTTTGTTCTCAGCGTTAGTTTAAGTAGTGAGTAAGTCTAGGGACCGATGACCTCCGCAGTTTGGTCCCTTAGGAATTCACACACATCTGAATATTTTTGAACGTAATGCATCCAAGAACATTATCGAACATGACCGTTTTGGTGGTCCAGGTGTTCTGGAATGGGGAGGCATAATGTTGTATGGGCGTACTGACTTCAGAATCATAGAACACGATACACTGACCGGCGTACATTGTGGAACTCTACTGTTTTCCCTATGCGTGCTTTTTCAGCGGTGTAATCGGCCTTGACTGCATTGTTATGGATGACAATGCGCGACCGCATCAGACAGCGCAGGTGAAGGAGCTCTCGGAACGAGAAGATATTCGGCGAACGCCCTGGCCTGCCCGTTCCCCCCCATCGAGCACGTGTGGAATGCGTTGGGGAGACTTACTGCAGTACGTTCTCATGCGCAACGACCATGCAGCAGTTGCAGGCGCGATGGTGGAGGAATGGAACACCCGGCCACAAGAACTCCTTACCAACCTTGTGGCCAGGATGGCAGCACGTTGCAGAGCATGCATTGCCGTCCACGGTGATCACACACCCTATTAAGGAAAAAGTTTCGTCTTTTTTTAATGTCCTGGGGACTATTATAAATCGCGCATACTTCAGTATACACTACTGGCCATTAAAATTGCTACACCACGAAGATGACGTGCTACAGACGCGAAATTGAACCGACAGGAAGAAGATGATGTGATATGCAAATGATTAGCTTTTCAGAGCATTCACACAAGGTTGGCGCCGGTGGCGACACCTACCACGTACTGACATGAGGAGAGTTTCCAAACGATTTCTCATACACAAACAGCAGTTGACCGGCGTTGCCTGGTGAAACGTTGTTGTGATGCCTCGTGTACGGAGGAGAAATGCGTACCATCACGTTTCCGACTTTGATAAAGGTCGGATTGTAGCCTATCGCGATTGCGGTTTATCGTATCGCGACATTGCTGCTCGCGTTGGTCGAGATCCAATGACTGTTAGCAGAATATGGAATCGGTGGGTTCAGGAGGGTAATACGGAACACCGGTGCTGGATCCCAACGGCCACGTATCACTAGCAGCCGAGATGACAGGCATCTTATCCGCATGGCTGTAACGGATCGTGCAGCCACGTCTCGATCCCTTAGTCAACAGATGGGGACGTTTGCAAGACAACAACCATCTGCACGAACAGTTCGACGACGTTTGCAGCAGCATGGACTATCAGCTCGGAGACCACGGCTGCGGTTACCCTTGATGCTGCATCACAGATAGGAGCGACTGCGATGGTGTACTCAAACGACGAACCTGGGGGCACGAATGGCAAAACGTCATTTTTTCGGATGAATCCAGGTTCTGTTTGCAGCATCATGATGGTCGCATCCTTGTTTGGCGACATCGCGGTGAACGCACATTGGAAGCGTGCATTCGTCATCGCCATACTGGCTTATCACCCGGCGTGATGGATGGTATGGGGTGCCATTGGTTACAAGTCTCGGTCACCTCTTGTTTGCAATGACGGCACTTTGAACAGTGGACGTTACATTTCAGATGTGTTACGACCCGTAGCTCTACCCTTCATTCGATCCCTCCGAAACCCTACATTTCAGCAGGATAATGCGTGACCGCATGTTGCAGGTCCTGTACGGGCCTTTCTGGATACAGAAAATGTTCGACTGCTACCCTGGCCAGCACACTCTCCAGATCGCTCACCAATTGAAAGCGTCTGGTCAATGGCGGCCGAGCAACTGGCTCGTCACAATACGCAAGTCACGACTCTTGATGAACTGTGGTATCGTGTTGAAGCTGCATGGGCAGCTGTACCTGTACACGCCATCCAAGCTCTGTTTGACTCAATGCCCAGGCGTCTCAAGGCCGTTATTACGGCCAGAGGTGACTGTTCTAAAAAATGGCTCTGAGCACTATGGGACTCAACTGCTGAGGTCATTAGTCCCCTAGAACTTAGAACTAGTTAAACCTATCTAACCTAAGGACATCACAAACATCCATGCCCGAGGCAGGATTCGAACCTGCGACCGTAGCGGTCTTGCGGTTCCAGACTGCAGCGCCTTTAACCGCACGGCCACTTCGGCCGGCTGGTGACTGTTCTGGGTACTGATTTCTCAGGATGTATGCACCCAAATTGCGTGAAAATGTCAGCTCTAGTATAATATATTCGTCCAATGAATACCCGTTTATCATTTGCATTTCTTCTTGGTGTAGCAATTTTAATGGCCAGTAGTGTAATTATCGCCTTTGAATGAAAGTCTTATCTCCGTTCTCCTCATTGCGGATTTTTGTCAGTTATTTTGTGTACTATACTGCATCAGTTAGTTCTATGTATGGTCCAGGTTTCATCGAGGTATTTTACTTTGCGGTGGCACATCCTGCGAAAGTTGCTTCGAGTTTTGCACACCAGTTTATCGCATATATGAATCATCAATGTGCACGAAGTGTCAAATATTTGTGTGCCTTCCATTGCCTCACGTTCGTTGTCAGGAACTACCTATTTTGCCAGCTCGTGTAGTTTTCTTGCGCTATTCAAACTTTTATTAGTACCAACTGGTGTCTTGTAGATGCTTGTGATTACGTTAAAAAAGAGCGCCTCGTTCGCAGTGTATGAAATTTAACAACGGCCGTTACCTTTCCGGTGACGATGATGGGCACGTTGAGCGCCTGCAGGTTCCACAGGAAGTCCGGCGGCACGATGCCGGAGGTGAGACTGTAGACGAAGACGGAGTAGAGCGCGGCGAAGGCGGCGCCGTGCGCGGCAGAGCGCCCGAAGTGCAGCACCAGCGCCGCGATGGCCGCCGTCTGCAGCGCCAGGAACAGGCCCTCGCCCCACGCGCTGAGAGACACAACCAAACGCTTTGTTACCTAAGACTGTCAGCCGGGTGCCATTACAGTGTGATACCAAAATCTAAGTCTACTTGCAGTAGTGCTAAGGGCTTGAAATACGAGTTTTAAAAAAAAAATTAAAAAAAACCACCACGATTTAATTTTTTGGTGGGCAGAGCTTTTGTAGTACCACCTTTTGCCGCTAGGAGCACATAGAGCGAACATTCCAGAGTCACTAACAAGGGAACCTCCCCATCGCACCCCCCTCAGATTTAGTTATAAGTTGGCACAGTGGATAGGCCTTGAAAAACTGAACACAGATCAATCAAGAAAACAGGAAGAAGTTGTGTGGAACTATGAAAAAAATAAGCAAAATATACAAATTGAGTAGTCCATGCGCAAGATACGCAACATCACTCAGGAGCGTCGTGGTCCCGTGGTTAGCGTGAGCAGCTTATTTTCGCAAAGTTATGATCTGTCCGTTAGTTTATCGACGTCTCTGTTCACTGTAATAAGTTTAGTGTCCGTGTTTTGCGACCGCACCGCAAAACGGTGCGATTAGTAGACGAAAGGACGTGCCTCTCCAATGGGAACCGAAAACATTTAATTGGAAGGTCATAGGTCAACCGATTCCTCCACAGGAAAACACGTCTGATATATTCTATACGACACTGGTGACGGCATGTGCGTCACATGTCCGGAATATGTTGTTTAGGTGTAGCGTCCCCATACTACGGCGCAGTTACCTCGCATCGGACGGACGGACAGATAATAATTGTCTGAAAATAAAAAATTTAACTTTTCACTCGAGGGAAGACTTGAACCAAGAACCTCTCGTTCCGCAGCTCCTCACGCTAACCACGGGACCACGGCGCTCCTGAGCTCACATTGTCCTTCATGTTGCCTATATGGCGCATGGAATACTCAATTTGTATATTTTGCTTATCTTTTTCATAGTTCCACATAACTTCTTCCTGTTTTCTCGATTGATCTGTGTTTAGTTTTTCAAGGCCTATCCACTGTGCCAACTTATAACTAAACCTCTGGAGGGTGCGATGGGGAGGTTCCCTTGTAAGTAGAGTGCCATCACTGAAGGACGTCAGGGCTAATTTCAACAGAGTTTATAGTGACAACTGTTTTGTCTAATTGTCGTTTTTGCAATGGCTGATTTTCGTGAACAACGTGCGGCGGTGAAAGTCTGCTTTTTGCTTGGAAAAAGTGGGACAGAAAGTCCTGGGATGTGAAAAACAGCGTACAACGACGATGCTATGGGGAAAACACGAGTGTTTAACTGGTTTTACCGTTTCAAAAATGGTGAAACGTCAACTGATTGAAACCTCGTTCTGGCCCACGGCCCAAACACATGAAAATGTTGAAACCATTCATGTAATCATCGATCGACGGCGGGCCATTGAAGAAATTGTGGAACTGTCGGGAGTGACAGAGTTCCGTAGAGGGAATTATGACAGAACATTTGGGAATGAAAAGGGTGTCAGCCAAATTCATGCGACGACTGCAGACTGTTGAATAAAAACAAGGTTGCGTGGAAGCATGCTGTGCTTTGAAAGAAAAGTCCTGAAAAGATCGAACCTTTTTTTCCTTCTTCTTCTTCTTCTGCTTCAAAAAATCACAGATGACGATACTTGTTGCTATGCTGACGATCCTGAATCAAAGCAACGATCACGCCTCTGGAATACTTCAATGTTCGCCTCGCCCAAAGAAAGCTCGTCAGGTGAAATCAAACATTATAACAAAACTGATTTGTTTTTTCGATGCGAGAGGAGTCATCCATTTAGTCTTTTCTGCAGAGCCACACAGTTAACCAGGCTTTCTACTTCGAAGTTTTGGAAAGACTGCGCAGCAGCGTGTGGCGAATGTGGCCTCATTTGTGGCAGTCGGAAGACTTTTTTCCATCATAACAATGCTCCTGCTCACACAGCCCTGCCTGTAAGAGTATTGTTCTTGGCCACAAGGTCACCCCCCCCCCCCCCACCCCGTACTCATCTGACCTTGCTCTGTGCGGCTTGTTTTTGTTTTCTACAATGATAAGAAAGCGTTCTACTTGTGTTGCAGAGATGAAGAGAAAAAAAAGCGGCGGGGGCGCTGTCAAGGAGCATAAAAGATGAATTTAAATAATGTTTTCAAAACTGTAATAAAAGATTAGAAGAGCGTATTAGTGTAAGTGGAGAGCACTTTGAAGGGGATTGCAGGTTTGTGCTCAAAATGAGAATAAATAAGTTAAAAAAATAAGTTCAGTGTTTTTAGGTACCGCTCAATATAGCTGAAAATAGAATTCCAACACAAGGAAGGACAGAAAATATTAAAGTTTTACTTATGGTGAGTATAAAATATAGTACGAAGACTACAAGATAAAATTTATAAGTGATTTGGGGGTATGAAGGGTGCACAGTAAAGTACACACATCTGCTACCTCTGGCAGCAACAAGTACCCCGAACCGTGTATGTATTGAGTCAATTCGAGTTTTGTAAGATAAATGCCACTCATGGTGCTTCAGCTCAATGCCAGAACTCATCAGTGGTAGTAGGTGGCGAGCGGCGGCGCGGCTTGCCTGAATTTCGCCAACTCATGACCAGATGCTTAAAAAAAAAGTGTCTCTGAGCACTATGGGACTTAATATCTGAGGTCATCAGTCCCGTAGAACTTAGAACTACTTAAGCCTAACTAATCGAAGGACATCGTAGCAGTCGCGCGGTTCCGGACTGAAGTGCCTAGAACAGCTCGGCCACCGCGGCCAGCACCAAATGCTTTCAGTGGGTGAGAGACGTTGACAAAGTGCTGACGAGGGAAACAATCGAACAGCCCTTTATATCAAGTAGGTAGGAGAGCACCGGCAACAGACCGCCTTCCGTTATTTTGTTGAAAGACATAGTCATGGAAACTCTGAATTTAGGATGCACCGTTCGGCGTGAACACTTCAGAAACGTAACGGCCGCTATTCAGATTCAAACCAGAAGCAATCATGCTGTGTACCCAATGGCACGCCACGCCATCACGGCAGGTACTGGGCCAACATGACGATGGCAAATGCAGTCTAGCAATGTTCAGAGCATTCACACATAGATACGTCAATCGTAATTCCGTAAGCAGAACCCGGACTCGTCTGAAAAGAGGACGTGGTGGCACTCCTGCGTGCAGTGTTGTGGTTGGGCGCTTATTCCTGGTGCCGCGTTAAGGGAAGAAGGTACTATGCTCACCGTGCTGATACACTGCGGTGCTCCATCCGTCGATGCATTGTCTATGTGCATACTTTCCTTGCTATAAACAAATCCATTTCTTAACTGAAGGTACGTGGCGTGGTTGCAGGATGCTGCACGGCCAAAAGGATATTTCGCCCATCCCCTCAGGTACTGATAGCTCGGGGCTGAGATTCTGCTTGGGGCTGGGTATGTTCGTCCTGAAACCGTCGATTACATATTCGCATGACTTCCTGCCCTACGCGAACGACAGTATCGCAGAATGGAAACCAGATAGGCTGTGAACCTGTCGTTGTCGAATCCCGACACTTGTTAGTACACGTTTATCCTTTATACACGAGGCATAACACGATCTTCTCGCAAACACGAAAGAGTCAAATGCTATTTCTGAACGAGAAACTCGCTGCATTATATTTTCTTGCAAACAAAATGTAGGTGGTGTTACACTTACCTACTTTGTGCGGTTGCGCTGATACGCTGATCATTTGCATATCCACGCATGAAGTGCATTTCATACCACACTAGCGTTTGCTCAGAAATACCAGACCAGTCTTTCTCGTCATTACTTCCGAGTTTACGATACTGCAGTGCCACTGTTGTTCAGAAATACGATGCAATGTTCATTCTGACATGCATGCATGTCCGACGGAACAGGCACTGCGGCGACTACAGGCGTTATGAAACACATGAAATGTATTCGCAGTTGCGAATATGGACAACCATCAGGTGTATAAGGCAAAGACGACAACGAAAATTGCTACCGGACGGGGGTATATGGAAGTCTGGGTCTGGCCATGAGTAGTGCTCGGATAGGTTAATGGTAAGGCGACCACTAGCGATAAGCGGGAAATCCGGGTTCGAGTCTCGGACCGGCACAAATTTTGTCTTTCCATTATACATTGATGGCCGTCCACATCTGCTACTGTGAATACATTTCATGTAGTTCCGAGTTTAATTCCAAAGTCTGACCTACTATTAATACAAAACAGTAATTACCGTATTGTCCGCAGCTCGTGGTCGTGCGGTAGCGTTCTCGCTTCCCACGCCTGGGTTCCCGGGTTCGATTCCCGGCGGGGTCAGGGATTTCCTCTGCCTCGTGATGACTGGGTGTTGTGTGATGTCCTTAGGTTAGTTAGGTTCAAGTAGTTCTAAGTTCTAGGGGACTGATGACCACAGATGTTAAGTCCCATAGTGCTCAGAGCCATTTGAACCATTTTGAAGTTAAACTGTCAACAAGTAACATTATACTACGGTAATTAGTATCTTCGCTTGCCGTGTCACATGCCAAAATAATCACACGCAACATATGAACATACAGCTCACATCGTGTCAACTTGTATGGTAAAGAAGTGAGAACAATTTATATTTAATGAGTCTACCTATCAACAAAGTGCGACCTAGTACTGGAAACATTTTAGAACTCTGTTGAAATAGTTCTAGATTTAAATCATTCAAATGTGTGTTTGCTCATGAAATGCTACAAGTTTTAACGGAAAAATAGTACCAGCGTGATAAAAAAAATGGGGGGTAGATGAGAGGTGAGTCTACAACGTCGCTTGGTATCCACAAATTGGTGGATGTAAGAGAACGTGTGGTGCCCGATGCCCGCGAAGTCAATTGAAAGGCGTAACGAAGAAAAGATCTTTAGCGAATTCCTCGAAGACTAGCAAGTAGTAAACCACGTGGTGGCGAAAATTGCAAACGAATGAAGGAAACGAGAATTTAATACCCTACACGAATATTTGGGAAAATGCTGCTGTTAGCACAGCGGGTGTCGCGATTGCCCAGAGTGGACTAAATCTAAACGAATCTGTTTGAACAAAATTTGCTGTGCTACAGTTAACATTTAATGACAGGTGAAGTTGGGATTCCAGTTCTGAATGCGTTAGTAATAATCACGGATCGGCGCAAAGATATTACGCCATATGAGCAAGTTAGGCCGGTATAGATTTATTTCTGGGCTTCTTACGCCGTTCTTTACATATCACAAGGTGCGATTTTCCTGCAATGGTATTTTCACTCTTTCCTAGTAACGTATCCTCTAAACAATGAACATTTTAATGCGGCAAGGTTAGGAAAACTTGCTATATTACTTGGACAATACTACTACAGCAATCCACAGACAATAAAACATTTACGGAACGTTAATTAATAAGTTTCCTTCTATTATCAAAACAAAAATTTTTCTAGAAGCCAATTCTGCACATCAGCTGTATCTTCAAATTTTCTGCATCATGTCGCTCCTTTCGCTAGTCAATTCTCAAATATTGTATTTTCACTATAATTCAATTTATACCTCTCGGCTTCGTCGACGCTCTGATGTATGTTTTATTTCTGCTTCCAGTTGAAACACAAAATTTCCAATATTTTGCAGCAGCTATCAGTTACGTATTTTGCTACAGGATTATAAATATCGGCAGAGGTGCACTCCAAGAAAAGTAGACTACTGACCCTAACCAAAACAGGAGATTTCATATCAGAATAACGTTTACTTAATAGCTCGCAAGCTATCACGGGCGTTTTCTTACATACTTGCGAAATAAATTTTCATTATTCGTGTACTTCTTCTTTAAATTTCTAAACGGATTCAGCCAGTTTTACTTAATATGGAGTCCAGAGAATACTCAAGGGTTGCCATGCAGATACACCTGCAAGCTACTTCTTGAGTAAAGCAGTTTTAAGTCCTCAGAGCCTTCCCAAATTTGGCTTTTCCAATGTGATATTTATGTTGTATTAACATTTTAGGTATCTAGTCATGTCACTGACACGAGAGATTTTTCGCTGCCGAGGCTCATTACTCGTTTTTATGTTTCAGAACCTCCCCCCATGAACCATGGACCTTGCCGTTGGTGGGGAGGCTTGCGTGTCTCAGCGATACAGGTAGCCGTACCGTAGGTGCAACCACAACGGAGGGGTATTCGTTGAGAGGCCAGACAAACGTGTGGTTCCTGAGGAGGGGCAGCAGCCTTTTCAGTAGCTGCAGGGGCAACAGTCTGGATGATTAACTGATCTGGCCTTGTAAGACTAATCAAAACGGCCTTGCTGTGCTGGTACTGCAAACGGCTGAAAGCAAGGGGAAACTACAGCCGTAATTTTTCCCGAGGGCATGCAGATTTACTGTTATGGTTAAATGATGGCGTCCTGTTGGATCTCCGGGCGGGGACTACTCAGGAGGACGTCGTTATCAGGAGAAAGAAAACTGGCGTTCTGCGGATCGGAGCGTGGAATGTCAGATTCCTTTATGGGCATGTAAATTAGAAAATTTAAAAATGGAAATGGATAGGTTAAAGTTAGATATAGTGGTAATTAGTGAAGTTCGGTGGCAGGAGGAACAAGAGTGCTGGTCAGGTGAATATAGGGTTACAAATACAAAATCAAATAGGGGTAATGCAGGGGTATGTTTAGTAACGAATAAAAAAAATAGGAGTGCGGGTAAGCTACTACAAACAGCATAGTGAACGTATTATTGTGGCCAAGATAGACACGAAGCCCACGCCTAGCACAAAAGTACAAGTTTATATGTCAATTAGCTCCGCAGGTGACGAAGAGTTGATGAAATGTAGGATGAGATAAAAGAAATTATTCAGATAGGAAGGGAGACGAAAATTTAATGGTCATGGGTGACTGGAATTCGATTGTAGGAAAAGGAAGAGAAGGAGATGTAGAAGGTGAATGTGGAATGGGCGTAAGTAATGAAACAGGAAGTCGCCTGGTACAATTTTGCACAGAGCATAACTTAATCATAGCTAACACGTGGTTCACGAATCATGAAAGATGATTGTACACATGGAAGAGGCATATAGATACTGGAAGGTTTCAGACAGATTATGTAATGGTAAGACAAAGATTTAGGAACCACGTTTTAAACTGTAAGACATTTCCAGGGACAGATGTGGACTCAGACCACAATATATTGGTTATGAACTGTAGATTAAAACTGAAGAAACTGCAAAAAGGTGGGAATTTAAGGAGATGGGACCTGGATAAACGGACACAACCAGAGGTTGTAAAGAGTTCCAGGGACAGCATTATGGAACGATTGACAGGAATGGGGGAAATACAACTGAAGAAGAATGGGTAGTTCTGAGGGATGTTACAGTGAAGGCAGCAGAGGATCAAGTAGGTAAAAAGACGAGGGCTAATAGAAATCGTTGGATGCCAGAAGATATATTGAATTTAACTCATGAAAGGAGAAAATATAAAAATGCAGTAAATGAAGCAGGCAAAAAGAAAAACAAATGTCTCAAAAATGAGATCGACACGAATTGCAAAATGGCAAAGCAGGGATGGATAGAGGACAAATGTAAGGATGTAGAGGCATATCTCACGACGGGTCAGATAGATACTGTCTACAGGAAAATAAAGAGACCTTTGGAGAAAACAGAACCACTTGTGTGAATATCAAAAGCTCAGATAGAAACCCATTTCTAAAGAAGGGAAAGCAGAAAGGTGAAAGTAGTATATAGAGGGTCTATACAAGTGCGATGTACTTGAAGACAATATTATGGAAATGGAAGAGGATGTAGATGATGAAATGGGAGATACGATACTGCGTGAAGAGTTGGACAGAGCACTGAAAGGCCGAAGTCGAAACAAGGCCCCGGGAGTAGACAACATTCCATTAGAACTACTGATGGCCTTGGGACAGCCAGCCCTGAAAAACCTCTATCATCTGGTGAGCAAGATGTATCAGACACGCGAAATACCCTCAGACTTCAAGAACAATGTAATAATCCAATCCCAAAGAAAGCAGGTGTTGACAGATGTGAAAATTACCGAACTATCAGTTTAATATGTCACGGCTGCAAAATACTACCGCGAATTCTTTACAGACGAATGGAAAAACTGGTGGAAGCCGACCACGGAGAAGATTAGTTTGGATTCCGTAGAAATGTTGGAACACGTGAGGCAATACTGACCCTACGACTTATTTTAGAAGATAGATTAAGAAAAGGCAAACCTAAGTTTCTAGCATTTGTAGACTTAGAGAAAGCTTTTGACAATGTTGACTGGAATACTCTCTTTCAAATTCTGAAGGTGGCAGGAGTAAAATACAGGGAGCGAAACACTATTTACAATTTGTACAGAAACCAGATGACAGTGACATGAGTCGAGGGACATGAAAGGGAAGCAGTGGTGGGGAAGGGAGTGAGACAGGGTTGCAGCCTCTCCCCAACGTTATTCAATCTGTATCCACGGAGAAGAAAGAAAAACTTTTGAGATTCACCGATGACATTGTAATTCTGTCAGAAACGGCAAAGGACTTGGAAGAGCAGTTGAACGGAATGGACAGTGCCTTGAAAGGAGGATATAAGATAAAAATCAACAAAAGCAAAACGAGGATAATGGAATATAGTCGAATTAAGTCGGGTGATGCTGAGGGAATTAGATTAGGAAATGAGACACTTAAAGTAGTAAAGGAGTTTTGCTATTTGGGGAGCAAAATAACTGATGATGGTCGAAGTAGAGAGGATACAAAAAGTAGGCTGGTAATGGCAAGGAAAGCGTTTCTGAAGAAGAGAAATTAGTTAACATCGAGTATAGATTTAAGTTTCAGGAAGTCCTTTCTGAAAGTATTTGTGTGGTTTGTAGCCGTCTATAGAAGTGAAACATGGGCGATAAATAGTTTGGACAAGAAGAGAATAGAAGCTCTCGAAATGTGGTGCTACAGAAGAATGCTGAAGATTAGATGGGTAGATGACATAACTAATGAGGAGGTATTGAATAGAATTGGGGAGAAGACGAGTTTGTGGCACAACTTGACTAGAAGAAGGGATCGGTTGGTAGGGCATGTTCTGAGGCATCAAGGGATCACCAATTTAGTACTAGAGGTCAGCGCAGAGGGTAAAAATCGTAGAGGGAGACCAAGAGATGAATACACTAAGCAAATTCAGAAGGATGTAGGTTGCAGTAGGTACTAGGTGACGAAGAAGCTTGCACAGGATAGAGTAGCATGGAGAGCTGCATCAAACCAGACTCTGGACTGAAGACAACAACAACAATAACAACAGCAACAACAACGTTTCAGAAGGAAGGACAGAAGATAATGCATTAGCACCGCAGCAACGGACACACTACGCAAGTGCATTAACACGACAGGGTTTTACGTTTGTAGTATTTCTCGAGTGGCCGTGATGCACCAACTGCAAACGGGCACAGACGGTACGCAAAATCTTCCATCAAATTCCTGGGAACAACAAAGCTCAGAGCTGTTTCAGGTACAGAGCAACGCTTGCATTTCCAAATGAGAAGATACCGATCAGGTGGCAGAGGGGAAGCGGGCTATTCGCAGAAGGCGATATTAGCGGCGTGTCGGTAACCCGTGACCCCGTGATCACAAGAGCCGCCGTGTCTTCGGGACAAGCCGCGCCGCAGATAGCATCGCAGGGCTGACACCGCCGGATTAACTTGCCGTCCAGTCGTGCCCGCAGTCCATTTACACCTGTATCCAGTCACCTCACCCCCCCCCCCCCCCACTCCCAACCAAACAATCACCACCTGGCTCGCGTTACCGCTCTGCACCAGCAAGCAAGTCCCGAGGTTTGTTCAACAAGCAATCAGCCAAACGGATAAAATCATCTCCGTAACTATTAGGCTGTTGCATAAGATCGTAACGTTTTTGTGTTGCATGTTAGCATTACGCTTGCTATGGGTTTATTTATCGACTGTTGTTTTTATTTGTATTTCCCTGTTGCTATTTGAATCTACATATTGTCATTTTGAGATAGTGGGGCTGTGGACGATACAAAATGGAGTGCCAAGTGGAGAAATTGGAACATTTCCGAAAAACAGAGCGGTCCAGAAAAACGTAGACCCTCTTTGATAGTGTTAATGGAACAAAATGACATACCGTTACAATTCTTGCACAGGGGAGTAGGCTTTTTTATGCGTCCGAAGCGACCCCAATGACCAAACTACCGCTGTCAGTGCTGCTAGTGTGATAGTCGCACAGGACGCCTCGATGGTTTCTCTTAGCTCGTTCCATGTAGCTGGCTTCTGTTGAAAACTTCATTTTTCAAGGTCCCCCTTAGGCAGAAGTGAAGTGGTGTAATGTCTGGAGACGTTGATGGGGACCCA
This sequence comes from Schistocerca piceifrons, assembly GCF_021461385.2. NCBI lineage: Eukaryota > Metazoa > Arthropoda > Insecta > Orthoptera > Acrididae > Schistocerca > Schistocerca piceifrons. The sequence continues at coordinate 126,888,570 of NC_060139.1, read as the reverse complement.
ACAGTTCCTCTTTGACCATCGTCCGGGTAGATTTTCATGCAAGTAGGCTCTGACATCTCTGTGGCAGCGAGGAGGAGTGCCATCCCGTTGCTGGTAAGATGTTTCATTTCCAAACAACTCTCGAATGGCAGGTAAAATCGATGTTTGCTGCGTATGAAGATATCCCTCACCAGTTATGATACATTCAAAGGAGAACGGGCTAATCAAACAGCGCCAAGACAGACCACACAACACATTAACACCCGGTATATCAACAAGTTTTTCCATGTGAACTTGAGGATTTTCAGGAGGCGACTACACGCAGATTTGACGTTCTACAGTACCGTTCCGTTTGAATTGCGCCTCGTCAGACCAGAAAACCACCCCTGCAGACCGTTCACCCTCGCGAAGTCTGTCTTCAAACCACTCGCAATACTCCATCCTTCGATCCAGGTAGTCCTCGTTCACAGGGGGCTGCGATATTGGGATGTACGCTTTCCATTTTGCAGCCTTCAGAATTCGTAGTATGCTTGATCGGCTTACCCCGCTTTCAGGTGCATTCCACTTCACAGATTATGAGGTGACCGAGAAAAATTTTGCAACACAGCAGCGCTGGAAGCTGGACTTGAGAATTTGGTCGGGCAAACCTTCCCTTATGCACAGCCTGCACAGTACCGTCGGCTTCAAATGTATCCCGAACACGACAAATTGTTTTCTGAGTTGGTGGCTGAATTCTGTACACATTATGCCATTGCCTTTGTACCTCCATCATATTTTCTTACTTCCAGCACCGCTTCAAAACGGACGGTCTTGCGCTGGTCAAGCGTCAATTATTCCACCAGCGTGCGACATTTGCATGCATGGGCAAGGTTCAAAAATTGAGTGTATGGGTACCGCATGTTCTAAGCCAAAATTTAAAAAATCAGCATCCCTGCTTGCTCGTTTCATCAACTGGCTCTTGAAAAACACCGACCGTTCCTATCATGCATCGTTCCTGGTGACGATAAATGGTGACGAAAAATAAATCTTTAAGCTAACATAAGAGAAAGAAATGAATGGCTGAGCTCAAAAAAAAAACCAGCAACTCCCCGTACAAAGATCTGCGCGCATTCTCAACAGATAATGTTACGCATCTGGTGAAACAGCGACGTTGTAGTGTACTACGAATTGCTTCCTCGAGGTGTAACCGTCACTATTGAAACTTACCGTCAACAACTGACCCGTCTTGCAGACGCAATCCAAGAACTAAGACAAAAAATCCGCAAAGTGACGCCATTCCACGATAACGCCCGCCCGCATTCTGCTAGGCTGACAGAGAACCCTGTACAGGGGTTGGGTTGGGAAGTGATTCCGCACTTGCCTTATTCACCTGATCCTGCGCCTTCAGATTTTCCGCTTTTCCGCGCTCCATCGAACAACCTTCAAGGAACTTCCTTTCCGGATAAAAATACGTTCCGAACATGCTCAACGAGCTCTTCGCCTAAAAACTACGTGATTTCTACAGTCGCCGGATCCAAAACTTACCCCATCGTTGGCAGACAGTTGTACATAGTGAAGGAGACTATATTACTGATGACTGAAGTCTGTGTTACGCGTATCTGTTGTCGTTATTAAACTTATGGAAAAACACTGTGAACTTATGCACCAACCTAATAGCTGACACCTGGATCAGAGAATGACATTGAAGAACATACAACGATACAGTTCTCGTCTATCACAGTTATGGCTTTGACATCATCAATGAGATTTTGCTCTTTATTCTGCTCGTACACTTTGCGCAAAGCCGAAAACCCAGTGTCAATTTGATCTCCGGAATAGTTTTCTTTGTAAGCCTCTTTAAAGGAGTATCGCTTGTGTTTCTATCGGGTGGATAAACTAGAATACCCTGTGTCGTCGTATAATTCTTTGTTTTGTATGGTTTATTGTAAAGAAGAATTCAGCCAAAGCTGTTAAAGGTTAAGAACAGGATGCACCTTCTTTTGTGACTGAATTCAAATTTGTTCACACTTTTCTCGAAGTTGATTTATATTGTGAAGGGTGTTACTAAACCAAAACCACAGACGAAAACATCGTGGAATTGCAGGATAAGTTTTTCGACAATTGCTGACTGAAAACATAAGAAATAGCTGACGCCACAGGCAAATCAGAAGAAATAGTACGGCGTATTAAGACGATGTATCAACTATGAAAAAGTTTTGAGTTAGATGGGTGGCGCATTTGTCGAATGCTAACCACGATCAAACACGAGAACGAAATTCTCAGGAGCACTTAAAAAAGAATAAAGGTGTTTTTGGGCGCCGATCTATAGCTGTGTAAGAAACGTGGGTCCACGGGGAGAAGAAGTAGCAAATCGAAACAGTGAGTAGACGCCAGTAACTTTCCACCAAAGCAGGCGACGTCGATTTCGTCTGCCGATAAGATTATAGCCAGTATTCAAACAGAGAATATTCTTATACGTCACCTCGTAAAGATTCAAACAATAACTGTTACTGTAAGTATTACTGTTTTCTGCACCAATTGGGTAATTGGAAAAATGTGTGAGAAGATTTTTTGACCGCAAAACACAAAATTCAGGAGAAGCCACTTGCCCACAAACCATAAGCTGATACTGGGATAAAAGCAGTTATTTGTAAATGAACTGTTGACACGTCCACTGTATTTACCTGGCATGCCTCCCACTGACTTCCACATCTAATTAAATATGTTGCTAAAAACGTTTAGTTGTCAATTAAGGTGCTATGACAGTAGTAGGTTGGTATTTTCTGAACTTCCGATTGCAGTCTATACGCTCTAATCACAGTGGACAAAGTGCTTTGGCCTAACAGAGGGTTCCGTTGAAGACAAGTGCATAATTGATCTCAAACGAAAGAATTTCACTACCAGACCGCTCGTTTTAAGGGGGTCATATTACAATTGTAAACGTTCGTTCAGAATGAATGCAGCCGAAATATTCGTCAACATTTTGAAGACTGGGAATCGGTTTACAGTCTAGGACCGGATCTAAATCTTACCTTGTCAACATGCAAGTACTATCTCTTAACCTAACTTTTTTTAATAAACTTTAGGAGCTTCCTTTTTTCTGGGGCTTTATCGTGTCAATATGTGCGAAGTCCTCGATCTTGCTGTCACCGTCACGTGCAAAACACAAAGTGCCAAGATCGTTATGGTGTACTATGTAGACAACTTAAATGATTCTGCGTATGGAGGCTGAATGCTGCCGACAGGAAGGGCATACGACAGCACTTGAATTAAACATGCCAAGTCCTTCAATAGCCGCGCCGACCTGCGCCAAGGCGGAACACAGGCATAAAAAAAAGACGACGACTTTGCATCACTTAAAAAGCGAAATTTTATATTAACAACTTTTTTATTTGTTTATACTGTGTCATATGAATTTATTTTCTTTTTGTAGTTATTTCTGATCGTTCCTAATGAGTAACGTAATACTTTTAATCTAGATCGGGTTGTTGTTGTTACTGTGTAGGGGATGGAGGAACGTGGTCCTTCATCAGATCCAACGATTTGCACGTGGCACCATTACCTCCGTGACAACATGTTGACTTCATCGGCTATTGAGAGCATTCTAGAGTTTTCTTAAGTAAACGTACGAGTATAGCAGAGGCAGTAGTGAACTGAAAGGCTGATAAAACGGATGGTAGTAGTAGCAGAATTAAAGGCTTTTATTTCACAGCTGACACTGCCAGACTACAGAGTCTTTCCAAAACTTCGTCACGCTTAAAACTGGCGAATGTGTAAGGGTGGGACGCATAGAGTGGAATGGTGAGGAGGGGTAGGGAAGAGCTTACTAAATTTTCTAGTATTATTTACAATCAGAAATATTTCCATAATTATAATGAATGTTGAAACGGAGGTTTACTTTCTTTTAGTCGATTATGAAACTGGAATAACAACCTCAAATGAGAAAATGAGCTGGAGTAAATGGGGAAATTCCAAATTAAAAAAAAGAAATGATCGTCTGGCACTGTTGGCCGGGAGGCCCCATGCGGGGAAGTTCGGCCGCCGTATTGCAAGTCCTTTTTAGTTGACGCCACTTGGGCGATTTAGGAGTCAATGATGATGATGACCACACAACACCCAGATTAAAGCCTACGAAGATATGCTTCTTCGCAAAACAAATACAGTGTGGTGCTGACAATTTGGTCCTAAGACATTTAGTGATGCCTACACACAGAAGTCACCGTCGTGGTATATAGTTGCATTCGTAGCAACTGTGTTCGACTACGTGTCAGAGTAATTGGTTTCTGGTGCAAAAGGCGTTCGTTCTTCATTGAGAAAAACGTGACCACAAACGGTGAAGTTAATTCATCAGCACTGGAACAATTAGCGGCGACAGATTCGTATGTCGACACGAGGGTCGGGACGGCGCGGTGACACATTAGAGAGACGGCGTAAATCAGGGCGGCAGCGGCCATCACGAGCAGCCGCTCGCAAATCAGGCGGCGACACGGCCGCCGGCCACACCCCAGGCTCTGGGTGGGACCCGCCACTCACCACTCACCGCCGTGGCACCTCCTACATTGGCCGCACCGCTCCGCGACCTCTCCGTGTTCTCACCAGCACCCACCACAACCAGCCTCGTACATCCTTCACTACCCCTGAGTGGCTGGCTTTCCTTGCCAAAATTATACAGAGTGATTCTTATTAACGTTTCAAAACACCCAAAGCGAAGTACATGACGCTGAGACAAGTAATTTAATACAAGACCAATGGGGCCGTAAATGTCGGAAAATACCCCAAAAGAGAATGACAAGTGTTGGATATGCGACGTGCTTCGCCGCACGTATAGCGATTGAGCTTGTCGATCGTACCCTCACCAGTAAGGGGCAACGATACACATCGCCCCGTTAGGCTACTCTGTTTTCGAACACCTTCTGTAAGTGTGATTTGCCGTAAACTAACTTACAAAATTATTGTCCTCACTGTAACAAAGCAAAAGTTATTCTCATTTTGTGTTTCTTTCTTTTGTCCCCTTCGTTTTTGTCTACCGACTTTATTTAGTGAAGAACACGTAGATCATTTCCTGATAGCGATGCAATTCGAAATCCTATACTTATTTACTTTTGACGCAATGTGGTGGGTTTTTCTTGTACTGTACTTCCCAGCTAACCAGAGGAGACCGTGAGGCCGGTAAATAAAACAGTAAATAGTACTTTAATGTAAACATGTAACCGTCTAACGCAATGCAAAAGAAACACTACCTGCCATACGCTAGGCTCGAACCTCGAGCCCCACGCGCAGAAGTCACGCACGCAGGCCCGGTGCCACGCCGAATACATGACTTGAGTTGGAATGATCAGGTGCCATAGACTGACAGACTCCACCGCTGCACGTGAGGGGAATTACGTCATCTGGTGACGTCGCATGTCGAACAACTGTCCTCTACTTCTGGGGTACCTCCCGAGATTTGCGGCTCCACGTGTCTCATACTGAATTACATGTCTCAGCGACATCTACATCCCTTCGAGGGGTCTTAAACGTTAATAAGACTCACTCTGTATACACTAACATTTGTCACAAATTTCAACACTACGAAAATCCAAGTACCTGAAAAGAATGTTATACTACAACTTAGGTGCAAGACTAATACACAAATGTATAGCATTATAGAACTGTACATCATCTCTGACTTCGATTGTAAAAGGCCGAAATTGCAGTAATAAGTGACTAAATATTGTGGTATGTTATCAAAGAGCGCCTGGAAATGTTCTCGGACATCACCTTACACCTGATTTCTATGCTACTCTGTAAAGAATTAAGAGTGGTTGCTAGAAGACCGTAACGAAGAATCTATGGAGCAGTAATAGTGTTAACTGGAAGAACTTCTGGGAAACGTGCATGTCTGTGAAAATGTGGTACCATAAGAAGACGACTACCACGCTACTCTCCACCTGCGGCTGGGCATGACCCTGCCGGAAAATGGCATAAGGAGCTGCTTCTGCGAGATGCATTAAACAGGGCTCTGTTACAGCGGTAGCTCTTCAGGTCGTCATTTGCTGAGGGGTAGCCAAACGTTTTGATTATCAGTTCGAAAAAATAAAGTTATGTGATTAAATCTTTCGAAGTGATAACTGAAACATTATGACTACCATTCTCTTATACTACTAGAGAGTATGTGTTGAATCCAATGACGCCACAAACCATCAAAGATTCCTATTGTTCGCTATACCACTCAACAATTCAGGCTGCCAGGCTGTGGTCATCAGGGTAGTATCTTCAACGAGTGCGGCTATTACTACAGAGCAGATTGAAGCTTGACTTGTCCGAAAATAATGTATTTTTCACTTAGCTCGTCAAATCTAAAGTACAAGTGTCATTTGCACTGTGTTTGCGGGTTGTCAACAGCGAAAGCCGAAGCAATGTAAGAGTGTAACCAGTCCAGCATCGAAACATGCAGGAGAAAGGTCCTTACTAATTGCAGTAGTCCATAGTTGCACTAACACCGTGGACGAAGCCGCACATTCCTTTGATTCTATGCAGGTTACACGTCGGCCATCCAGGAGCCCATGGGAAATCCGGCCCCGCCACGAACTCGCGACTTCAAACTAGCTGCCTTGCCCGACTTGCATGGCGAACGCACGGCTTTGTCCGAGACGAGGCGGGAATCCGTATTTCAATGCAAAGGTATCATAAAGTCCTTAACTATTCACGTGTTACCGAGAATGTGAACCTATATAAGTGCGCAGCTACGAAGTTTCAAATAGTAACTCATTTCCCACTAGAGACGGTGGCTGTAGCTCTGAAGGCCTGTGTAGCACCACGTCACTTCCCAGCAGCAGAGGGGTGCTGTGACACCTAATCAAGAAACTACCTTATGGGTAAGGGAATGCTGTACTGGGTCCCACACTCTCTTCCTTTAACTTCGTACGAGCACAGCTCAGCTCCTTTGGTTCCTGAGGTTTCACCGCCACGCAACATCCCCTCAAAACTGGCATCTATAGCTAATCTCGCCCATTACCTTCCCCCCTGCTGAAGCCGCCCGCGATGGGCGTTTTTCTCTCGCTCTATTTGTGAATGGAACAGGAAAGAAAATGACTAGTAGTTGTACAGGGTACCCTCAGTCACGCACCTTACGGTGGCTTAAGGAATATCTATGTATGTATTTGGCAGCATCGGAAATCAAATCCGGGTCCTCCGCATGGCAGCCATCTGCGCTGGCTACGAAGACGGACTTATTTTAGGTATATTGTTCATAATAAAAATTACGACTGTAAGGAAAGTTACTTACATTTATACGGTTTTACATTTTTTAGCTCTTCGTGCTATAAGGAATATTTCATTAGTTAGTTTTAGGGATTGCAGCCGCATGACATCGACTTCTTGCCACGATATTATCGGCTGACAACCTGAAGATGGCTGTCTCCTTGTCGGCCGAATTATCGTCGCAGATATGATAATGCTGAAACTCCTGCAGCAAACTTAATCGTATGTTTTCGTATGTTAGCCAGGCTTCCTACTTTCCTGACAGTTTCCTGAGGATGAAGCTTATCCTACAAGAACTCGCATTCGACGGCCACGAGAAGGTAGCTTGATGAACAAAATGCAAGAGTACGGAATATGCCTTATGACTGGAATGATGGGTTCGCGGAATACAAAATACTGCATGTCACTCTTAATGGAGAGAAATCTTCAGGTGTAACAGTAACTTCATGTTTACCCCCAGAGGGTGTTACAGAACCGTTACTGTTCACAGTTACCTGTATAAATGACCCGATGGATAATGTCGGAAGCTCCATGAGTCTTTCTCGGATGATGTTTTTGTGAGCAGAGAAGTCGTAATGCTAGAAAATTGTAGGAAAATGGAGGGACACATGCAGAAGATCAATGCTTGATAAATGGATTTGCAGTTAACCATTAACACAAACAAATATAACGTACAGCAATTTAATACACAGAAGAAACAGCTGTTACTACATGACTGCGGAACAGTACTATTCATAAATATATGAAATATTAGTACTGCACGATTTAAGTCGATCGCTACTTGACTACTGCTTGTCGGTCTCCGACCCTTACCAGATAGGACTGATATAGGAACTTGAGAAGATCCAAAGAAGAGCATCTCGTTTTGCCAAACGTTCGTTTGACAACCGCGAAAAAATTACGGAGATATACATGCAATTCCTGTGCCAGATACTAGAAGAGAGGCCTTGGGCATTCCTGTGTGATTTATGTAATGGCTCGGTGAGCATACGTTCCTAGCATAGCTACCCATATAGTGTTACGGAGGTTTAGCAAGTTCTTCCCCAGTAGCATTCGCTACTGGAACACGAAGTACAGGGTGTCCATAATTTATCTTTACAACTTAAGACTTTAATAACTTTGCAACTATACTAGATACTAACAAATTGTTTTCTACATCTGATAACTTTCCCGACCAACTGGACTTGGCATACGTCCTTTACGGAAACAGGTAGTGTTCCTCATGAAAAGGGGGCCGGTCGCCCATCTGCTCCAGACGCTAACGTGGACCAGTTACGACAGGCGTTTACAAGAAGTCCGACAAAATCTGTGTGTACTGAGGCCAGAGAGTTGGAAATGAGACGATGAACAGTGCACATTGTCTTGCATGAAAGGTTACGGCTAAATTCCTACAAGGTGCAGCTGCTTCCGGCACTGAAGCCTAAGGACAAAACTCAGCACAAACGGTTTGCAGTGGATATGCTAGGCAAGACTGACACAAACAATGACTTTTTGGGTTTAGTTGCGCTTCTCCGATGAGGCAACGTTTCATGTATCCGGCAAACTGAATCGTCATAACGTTCTTATACGGGAGTTCACAGCATCCTTATGCTGCACGTGAAATGGAAAGAGACAGTCGCAAGGTCAGTGTCTGGTCATGCTGATGCACAATTGAATGACTGGTCCATTCTTTTTCATCGAGACTGGCGTCAACAGTGGTTTATACGTTTTTACCTCGACATGTTACAGGAGTTTTCCGAGCCACAATTGGAACACCTGCAAACTAATGGGTTATCATCCACTAGTCCCTAAATGTCCGTCAGTTTCTAGATAAAAGGTTTCTGGATAGGTGGAGTGGACGATACGGTCCAATGCGATGGTTGCCACGACCCCCCTGACCTCACACCACTACACTTCCTGTGGGGTTTTTGTAAACGCTGTGTTTTACCAAACCAAGGTTAGAGACCTATAGGACTTGAAGGCCCGCATTCCCAATGCATTTCAACATGTCACCTTGCGGACCTTGAATCATGTGGAGAGTGATGGAATTTTGACTACACATTATCCGTGCCACATAGGGTGCACACACTGATGTGTATGAATGGGGAAACAAAACTTTATTAGTTATTGCTTGTTGAAAACCATTCGTTAATATCTAGTATAGTTTTAAAGGTATTAAAAATCTTAAGTTTTAGAGATAATTTATGGACACCCTGTTCAAATGTGTGTGAATTCCTAAGGGTCCAAACTGCTGAGGTCATCCGACCCTAGACTTACCCACTACTTAAACTGACTTATGCTAAGAACAACACACACACCCATGCCCGAGGAAGAAATCGAAACTCTGGTGGGAGGGGCAGCGCAATCCGTGACATGGCGCCTCAAACCACGCGGCCACTCCGCGCGGCTGGACACCCTGTAGTTCCGTCATACAGCTTAAGGTTTAGCTGCAGATGTACGCAAATCTGTGCGAATTCTGAACGTACGGGTTCGTAAAATACGGACTTTTAAGGAAATTACATATTTGTATCAGTGAGAGGTCCTTTTTTCCCAAATCACGATGAGGCTTATTTTAGATAGATATTTCACGTATCGATGACTCGCGCCTTACAAATGCTGCTGCTGACGCCTCACTTTACTGCACATCGTAAACCACACAAGGCGTTCCGTGTTCTTTTCATACTGCTGTGCGCCTAAGGAAAGAGCGTGCCACCAGAAGAAAAGCGCCCCTCCGGTGGCGGGCTGGCGCCAGGTGATTAGAAAGTACGGCGGGTGATTGCTCAGCGGGAGAGGCAGAAGACGCGTTCGTTGTACGCCCGGCGCGGACTCCTAGCGGAAGCTGCTCATTCAGGAGCGCAGCAATTCAAATCGCGGCGTCGGGGACGGCGGACGGAGGTTTTAACATTAGCGGCGGCACGCACAATAAACATGGCCCGCCAGGGCATTAGTACGTGAGTAATGAAGACACACGCTCCCGCGCACAGCCGGCAGTGCCGCCAACTTGCCGGTCTAAGTTTCCCTCGCCGACCCGTGCTGCCGCCGCGACCCCCTCTCGCCTTCCCCCTCGGTTGCGCTCGCCTCGCCCCCACAGGCAGCCAAGACGGTGCTTAATTACTGGGTTAACGACTTCCCTCTCATTTGTCGACGTGTTTATACGGGAAACAAAAAGCGAGCGCAAAGTATCTCCAAACTCACAAACAGCACGCTACCGGCATTAATAATCCCGGCACATACATAACGCGGGCCGGCGCGCGGCAGCTACTGCTGGGGGGAGGGGGAGGGGGGTGTGCAGAAAGGAAGATAAGAAGTGGAGGAGAAGGAGAAGAGGAGCACGGCACAGCAGAGAGGAGCAGAGACTGGAGCGCCACTGGCTGCTCTATCTGTCCTGTCTTCCACCACCAACATTCCACCTTCTCTCCCTCCCAACTCTTTAAGCTTACTCTCCAACCGCCCACCTGGTATAGACGGTGTCCCTTTTATTTTGCAGGCATAACCAGAATGTCAACACTACAAAACGCAGCGAAAGGTTGGAAGTATACCGAGTAGTCTCGAGTCGGGTCAGCCGACAAAGCAAAAATTTGGTTGCAAACTACGTACAACGAGAAATCGGAGAAGTAAAATGTTCCCTTTTCAAGTTTTAAAACAACGAAAGGTTCTCAGTTGGCTAGGGTAAATAAAATTAGACCATTGATTGTCACGCATAGGACTCGTATTAAATGCCACACTTATTCAGAGAAGCTATTGCAGAAAGTGCAAAAATACTGATTCGCATTTTGACCCCTAACGTTTGTTATCACCTGTAGACTGAGAAATGCAGGGAACCACTTCAGTGTGTGATCTTGCAGTGATTCAAGTCTGATAAGCACGTCACATTTATTTGTTATTGTGGCACTTATTCATTCCCAGGTACTATCACGTTTGTTTGACACCTAAAATGACGAATGGTGCATTGCATTATCTATCTAATGAAATCGCGTGCCATAGTACCATGAAACTGGAAACAGTAATCTCAATATTCATATAAGTATATATTTAGAATAGTACTTTGTATACTCTTTTAGAATACTGCTGCGAGGTGTGGGATCCTTATCAGATAGGACTGACGGAGTACATCGAAAAAGTTCAAAGAAAGGCAGCACGTTTTGTATTATCGCGAAATATGAGAGAGAGTGTCACAGAAATGATACAGGATTTGGACTGGATATCATTAAAAGAAAGGCGTTTTTCCTTGCGACGGAATCTTCTCACCAAATTCCAATCACCAACTTTCTCCTCCGAATGCGAAAATATTTTGTTGACACCGACCTACTTAGGGAGGAACGATCACCACAATAAAATAGGGGAAATCAGAGCTCGTACGGAATAATAGAGAATTGTGAAGGTGTGAAGGTTGTTCGATGAACCCTCTGCCAGGCACTTCAGTGTGGTTTGTAGAGTATCGATGTAGATGTAGATACTGTGATAGATTTTTTTTTTTTTTTTTAAAATTCGTTTTAGTTTCAGTGCCAGATTCTCATACATTTTTCCACCGTTCACCCTAGAATTACATTACAACTCTCTGGTAACTGACGCCTAAGCGTGTCTTCTTACGAATAATGGCATACTTAGTTTTTAAGAGCACCCATGTCCATCACAATCCATCCATCGAAGTCGTAAATTTGAACACCCAATCATGAAATACGAAAAAATTTAGGAGGTAGCAGCAAATCGCGCAAAGGCGACGGCTTTAGCCTCGCGCACAGACGCCACGAGGAAATAAAACCACATGTCATACACACGAAGTAAAGGCAAATATAAACCAACACCTATTCCCACGGCAGCAGTCGGACACATGACTCTATAGTCACCATCAAACCGAATACGCGAGCCAGCATCCTGACAGTAGAATTACCGATTACCTGCCTGGAACAGACGTAGCAGTCCTGACGAATTCTGGGTTAACACAGCTATGAGCCGCGCAAATAAAGAGGTGGGTGGGCTGTAGTTGTTGTTGTTAACTGCAGCAATCTCATATCTTGATTACCGGAGAAATTAAGTAAATCTGTGCTCTTGTTCAATCCAAGTTAACGCTCTGTCAGTAATGAGTTCTCCCTCGATTGAATGATGACCAATAATTTTTCTGAGAATCATTTTATAACAGAATGGATCTCCCATGAAAGAACGAAACAATGAGGGGTGAAGATATCACACTGGAATTCAGGGATGCCAATCATTTACGAATTTAGATTCATAAAAATTTAAATGCTATGTTGTCGTCTCGATCTATTTGATTTGATGCGATGTCACAGTCTAGTATTTTATAAGTAGAACAACCATTTACAAAAGATCTGCTACTCACACACCGTTTCACCAGTCGCTTGACAGAACCGTCTCTTAAAGAAGAATTCGGCACTGCTACAATTCGCTACAAGAAATTTTTACGTGGTTACCAGCAATGTTTGGTAATACGTGAAACATCTGAAAAATGTACACCGAACTTCATAGATAGAAACTGTAAAAATATATTTCCGTTTCCTAGAAACAGTTGACAGAATCAATTAAAAAGACCTGTGTGTCGCTATCAGTGGGCAGCACTATTATGAAAAGTAGCTGAAAACACCCTGGAAATAAAATTAGTGCTACTTTATACCACTCACGAGTTTGACGATATAATTCCCGCGTTTAAGACCAGAGATTAAAGTTGAGAGTCCAATGCTCCCAGTAAATCATCTGTAAATATAGGCAAAAAAAGGACATGAGTTGTGCAATAGATATGCTTTCAGATTTCCTCCGTAAAATATTCTATATGTTACATCTTCAATTTACTGTCAGATGGGTCTTTTCACGGAACTGGGGAACACACTATTGATACAAAGCGGTTCATTTTCATAGCTTTATTTTAACTGTGACCACTTACAAATCCTAAACATCGCACTAAAACGGGCACCGACGTCCCATTACACGTCGTTAGAGAAGATCATTAAATACTACATGACAACAAACTTTGTCGATTGTCCTATAGGAGTATTTCCTACATAGTGACGTTTCATTTCCTTAGCAATAAAATAACTTTCTCCCTTACAAAATTCTAGAATATGAGCCGTCGCCATAGTGCTGTGCGGTTACAATACATTACAATAGTCGTGGGGAATGAGTTTACCGCTGACACAAGGTGGCCACAATAAAATAGTACCGAAAAGCGTTTTTGACATTTAGTGACAACTCAATCCAAACAGTAAAAAGATCTGAGAGAAGCCCGACAGCTAGCAGCAGAATATGACAAAATTGAACATATATGTTCAAGGCGTAGAGTGTGTTCAAATGAGTTTTGCACGTAGTGCACAGAAGTCCGCTCATCATGCTAGCCGAGGGCTAACTGTTCCTCTTGTGCCTGTCTGCCGTGTTTTGCAGCGATGTTTGCGTTTCAGACATAAAAGATTAAATTGCTACAGGTCATTCATGATTGTGATAAACAACAACATGAAGTGTTTGTGAATTCATTCTGGGTGTGGGGCTGTACTATAACACATTCCCATCACGTTTAGTATTCAGTGATGAGAAAGTGAAAAATTGAACCGCCACAACGTAACAATATGATGAACAACGCAGTCATGTACTATTGCCGAACACGAGAGACACCCTTAAAAGCTTCATATGATTTGCTCCGTATCCCGAGAAACTGTTCAAGGCCCCTTTTCCGAAAAAGGCGGTTACAAGAGTCACGTACCTGGAATGTTGGAGATGTGGCTGTTTCCACAATACCAGACCATGACGAATATTTCATTTTTCAATACGACGAGCCAAATCGCTCATGGACCTGCATGTACGAGGTGTGTTCACAAAACCCCGGAACTTTGTCCACAAAATTTTTCTATGCTTACCTTTTACTAACTGTGCATCGTTTCCTTCGAAATACTCTCCTCCACAATTGGTACAGCGCTCCCAACGCAGTTTCCACTTCCGGAACCAGTCTTGGTACCCTCCTAGGTGGATCGCGTTAAGCGTCGTCTACGAATTTTCCTTTATCTCGTCTATCGTTCCAAATCTTCGCCCTTTCAACGGGGTTTTAAACTTTGGAAATAAAAAAAAGGTTAACAGGGGCCAGGTTTGGAGAGTACGGAGGATGCGGCAGCACAGTGATTTCGTTTTTTGTGCAAGTCACGCACCAACAGCGATGAATGTGCGGGTGTATTATCGTGATACACGAACCATCAATTGTCTCGCCACATTTCAGGCCGTTTCCTTCTCACATTTTCTCGCAGGTGTGAATTCACCATAAACTAATCCTTCAATGTCAAAGAACACTATCAGCATGGCTTTGACATTTGACCGACCTGACGAGTTCTTTTTTTTTTTGTCTTTGAGAACCTTCTGATGATCCACTGTGAAGACTGGACGTTGGTCTCAACATCATAACCATAGATCCACGTCTCATCACGAGTGACGATTCTCTTAAGGAACATCTCACTCTCATTTGCACGCTCCAGAAGCTCTTCACAGATTGCGAGGCGACGATTTTTCTGGTCTTGACTCATGAGCTGTGGGACGGACTTGGCGGCACCACGATGCATTCCAAGATGCTGTGTCAGGATTTCATTACATGATCCAAGTGAAATGTTACATTCTTCTGCAATCTTCAGTCTTCGATTGACACGCATAATTTCGTAGACGTTCCTGACATGAACGTCGTCGGTAGGCGTCCTGAACGATGGTCATCTTTAACTTCCGTCCGGCCGTTTTTAAACCTTGTGTACCACTCTTAACACTGAGTACATCTTGAGCACTCATCATCGTAAGTTTCCTGTGTCATTTTGTGTGCCTCTGTAAAGTTTTTTATGAGTTTCGCGCAAAATTTAAAGCAGACAAGTTGCTCCTCTGATTCTGCCATCTCGAAATTCGCTAACTGTGCAACATAACGTAGTACTCAATACTGCACCGAACAATAACTAATAGACATACAAGAATGAAACTTCCAGCAGTTACACATTAGACACAGGCGTGTGCAGGGCTGCCAACCACCTTTCGCTCCAACGCACCATTGGCGCGAAATTACGAAAATTCCGGAATTTTTGAACAGACTTCGTGCGAGCATTTATTTAACAATAAGCTGCCCCAACGATATATCGACCGCTACTGGCATGCGGATTTCGCACTGCACAACTGGACTTCAAGGAGTCGCATCTCAGGGCATGTGACCTTTCTTTATAAGATTCCGAGTATGTGCTTGGCCTTCCAGCAATTTTAGGGGAACTGCGATGCTACATAGCAACAACACTGAATGCATTATCTCCATACTTGTTCGCAAAATTATGAAAAGAGTTTGACTATCATCTGGACGTTTGTTCTCTGGCCGATGGACGACACAACGAAAATTTGAAAAAGGCAACTGAAAACCTTGGTCTTAAGCTTGATTGTAAAAAGTGTCCTAAAGGCTGTATGTGTATCTTGTAAAAGATGTTGTTGTTGTTGTGGTCTTCAGTCCTGAGACTGGTTTGATGCAGCTCTCCATGCTACTCTATCCTGTGCAAGCTTTTTCATCTCCTACTGCAACCTACATCCTTCTGAATCTGCTTAGTGTATTCATCTCTTGGTCTCCCTCTACGATTTTTACCCTCCACGCTGCCCTCCAATACTAAATTGGTGATCCCTTGATGCCTCAGAACATGTCCTACCAACCGATCCCTTCTTCTGGTCAAGTTGTGCCACAAACTTCTCTTCTCCCCAATCCTATTCAATACTTCCTCATTAGTTATGTGATCTACCCATCTAATCTTCAGCATTCTTCTGTAGCACCACATTTCGAAAGCTTCTATTCTCTTCTTGTCCAAACTATTTATCGTCCATGTTTCACTTCCATACATGGCTACACTCCATACGAATACTTTCAGAAATGACTTCCTGACACCTAAATCAATACTGGTTGTTAACAAATTTCTCTTCTTCAGAAACGCTTTCCTTCCCATTGCCAGCCTACATTTTATATCCTCTCTACTTCGACCATCATCAGTTATTTTGCTCCACAAATAGCAAAACTCCTTTACTACTTTAAGTGCCTCATTTCCTAATCTAATTCCCTCAGCATCACCCGACTTAATTAGACTACATTCCATTATCCTTGTTTTGCTTTTGTTGATGTTCATCTTATATCCTCCTTTCAAGACACTGTCCATTCCATTGTAAAAGATATACCCTCGTAATATAGAATGGTTATTTTCAAAATAAAATCTCCGTCACCCTATGTGTAAGTTAAAATTGAACTCCATTCACGTAGAGGATACGGTCTTGTGAAATCGGATGGGCCCTTTCTATAAACGCAGGAGCTCGTATGAAACACATGTGTGCTCAGACAAGATCTCTATTGAAAAATTAGGCCTAAATTGTAAGAAACATCGGGGTAAGTAAATTTTGACATTTGCAGTAGTTGCAGTGGACGTACTCTACGATTTCTGAGACGGGTTTATTGATGTGCGTTATTACATCTTTTGCATTTCTGATCGCATATGCAGCTCCGTTAGTTCCATATTTTTAACTTACGGCAAAAAACTGTTCAAAGTATTTGTTAACTGTAACGCTGTGCGGGACGTAGAGTTGTTCAATTGCGTTTCCCTTGCAAACACGGTTATTAGCTGTTACCCGTTTGACAACACGAAGTGTGGATTTTGTTCTTGCACGAAAAATAAATAAATAAATAAAATAACAGGGTAATACTACGACGAGGTATGAAGAAATGAGACGTTAGAAACAAAAGTACAAAAAACAGCACACTGCTCACCGATGATTGGATGATAAAGTATATCAGACACACATTCCAGGAGATTTCCCTTCTGACACTGAGAGCAAGTGCAGCTCTGGTGCTGCCTCTGCAAGCCACATCCTCTACGGACACGGTCTGTCTGAGAAAAACAACGCCGATGGAAAGCAGCGTTACGCGGGCAATGGGCAGCTACATCTCGCCGCCGGCCAAAGTACTCGCCGCCGCAGTGGGGGCAAGGAGAATCGCCGAATACACCACGCAGGGGGGCCCCACAGGACCGTTTCCGCGAAATCGGCGCCGGCGGGGAGTCCCAACCGGTGGCGGCGGTAAAGGACCGCGAGAAGAACCCCGCAGAGGCAGAAAACAACGAGCGCTAATTGTTCCCACCGCGCTTCTTTCAAGGGCGAGCAGGCCGCTCCGGTTTCCCAGGACCTGCTGCAGGAGGCGTGCCAGAGTCGTCTAAACAGTGCGACTGACCTCCCACCCCCACTCCACCCACCAATCACAGTGAAGATGCGATGCTGTAAACCTGGAGAGCAAGATGAGTAAGCGGATTAATGTTTCCGGGGGCTCTTACACCTAAATATCAGAGAAAACTGTAGTCCAATACTTTGTGTGAGATCATTTGGTAGTATATACGTATTATCCGGCCAAGCGAACTGAAGACATGGCCAGAGACGCAGCATCGTCGTGTTTATGCCCGAGGAAGTTGTAGGGGAGGTAGTAAGAGCGAACATTCCGGTAGTCTTGTAAATAGAACGCTACCACACGCTACAAATCTATAAGCTAGTGCCCTGCACAGCACAACAATTAAACACTGAACAGGACTTTCTGCTGGCTAATGGTTGTACTTCTCGTACAATATCATTGCGACAATACTTCTTTAAAGTGTAAAGTGTGTGAACCCACATTTCTCTGAGTAACTGGCCGTTTTAATTCTCAAGCTCCTCTTTTTCACAAAAATCTGACGAGGTATGCTGATTTCGAAACTATGTCGTCTCGTCTGCTCGTTCGTTCAGGCACCTTTTCAGACCAAACCCCATACGCTGAACGAATTTTTCCAGTCCCCTTGATGGCCTTGAAGTCTTATTATGTGCATTTTTGTCTCTTCTTCTTCTTTGGTGTAGATACTTCAACACTTCTACGTTCGGATGTTCCCTCAAGTTTTCTTTCAGCACTGTTACTACTTTCTGCTTCTCATCAATTAATTTAACGACGTTAATAGCCAGCCATAGCGGCAACCCGCAAAGCCATCGGAGCGTGGATGTACCTAGCCACGTGATCAGGTTATTTCCCACTGCGGCCGGGTCGCTTCTTCAAGTAATGCCTGCATTCATGTATAGACACATGGACTACAAGTCTCAGGCCGGGTAATAGTTAAAATTTCATAAAAACAGGGGCAAGTTGAGTTTCAAAAAAGTAATAGGAATTGGAGAAGACCAAAATGAAACAAGTACTGCGTAATAAGTACATTCAAGAAATGGGGTCAGCTGTTTCTTACCAGATTAGAAATTATCAAATTCTGACGTACTGATTCTTGGCTTTCGTCTCGGGATCTTCGGCCGATGTTTCTGCAATGATTTTTTCGTCGTTTCCGCGAGCTTGAGTTGCTGACAGTGTGAAAGATTCACACTCAATCGCTAGTGATTGAATGTTTAACAAAGTCTGCCAATAGACCTAACGAAAAGTCAGAAAAATAATTGAACCAACGTCGACCGAAGCTCCCACGACGAAAGCCAACAGGCAAAACGTCAACTAGTGGCCACGAAAGCCGTAACACTTTTATCAAATTTTATTTCCACTCGCCCACGGTTACGTCGTCAACCATACACTTGGAAACTATCTCTAGGTTTCGCAGGAGACACGCAGAGTACACATGTGCGACAACGGCCGGCCGCTGTGACCGAGCGGTTCTAGGCGCTTCAGTCCGGAACCGCGCTGCTGCTACGGTCGCACGCTCGAATCCTGCCTCGGGCATGGATGTGTGTGACGTCCTTAGGTTAGTTAGGTTTAAGTAGTTCTAAGTCTAGGGGACTGATGACCACGGATGTTAAGTCTTATAGTGCTTAGAGCCATTTGAACCATTTTTGCGACAACGAATGCAAAATATACAAGAAAACGCTACATTTGAGTCATGTGATGGGTGTGACATCACTGGCTAGCTCGCTGCTCCTACTGGAAATGGAAATGCCGTGTGGCTAGGGCCTCCCGGCGGGTAGACCGTTCGCCTGGTGCAAGTCTTTTGAGTCGATGCCACTTCGGCGACTTGCGTGTCGATGGAGATGAAATGATGATGATGGTGATGATGATGATGACACAACACCCAGTCCCTGAGCGGAGAAAATCTCCGACCCAGCCGGGAATTGAACCCGAGCCGCTAGGCATGACATTTCGTCGCTCTGACCACTCAGCTAACAGGGGCGGACGCTGGTCCTACTGTCATAATGCTAATTCACAGTAATGTCTTTTTTCGAATTTAAGTTTCAGAAAATGTGTTACAAAAATTTAAAAAATTGGATTTTTCAGAAATTTGCCAGTCTTGTAGCGCACATCTTCCTGAATAGTTTGATGTATAAAACAGATATACTTGAGAGATTATAAAGCACGTTATTTGGTCGTAAGTGTACCAAGATGCTGGTGATGGTGATAGCAAAAGCTTTCCTTGAGGTTCAAAAATGTGCTCCAAATGGAGCTGAGACTATTGTGCAGAACTTGACAACTTGTGGAACACCTACAGAAAAGATTTGGCACTAGACTCAGTAGGCTGAGACAAGATTTGTCAGCGGAAAAATTATCTGATAGGAAGGAAATAAAAGGGAGAGGCGACTGATGGATGCAGAAATTAACAAGCTACAGACATATTATGGCTTGGGAAAACGAAGGAACACAGGGGACTTGAAAAATATGAAGCAAGCAGTTTTAACCAATGTGTATGGGTAAGATTGCCAAAAACCATTTTTGTGGGAAGAAATGCAACTGCTATTAGTGTTTATGATGCAGTTTCGTGTGTTAATGATGGTGTGCAAAGCAGGAAATATGTTTTAGAGAAAATGGGAATTAAGTCCGGAGTGGACTGCACCAAAGCTTTGTATGCGATAAACAGAGAGCGTGTGGTGAAAGCAGATAAATCATTTGTGGAGGTTATAAAATCAAGAAGAGTTCATCATAGGTATGTGAACAGGAAGAAAACTGATTTAGAAAATGAAAAAGAACCTGCTTATGGTGCTGGACAGTTCTAAAGGAATGCCGGATACAAGCATAATCTTTAACGCCCATTTTCCACAAAACTCTAACTTCAGTGCTTAGGTACATGTAACATCCAAAATAATTATCCTATTACTTTCAAACTTGAGCCGCGCGGGGTAGTTGCACGGTCTAAGGCCGCCTTACCAAGGTTCGGGCGGCTCCCCCAGTCTGATGTTTGAGTCCTCCGTCGGGCATGGGCGTGTGTGTTGTCCTTAGCGTAAGTTCAAGTTAGATTAAGTAGTGTGTAAACCTAGGTACCGATGACCTCAAAGTTTGGTTCCATAGGAACTTACCACAATTTTCCAAATTTCAAACTTGGTATGCTTATTAAACACAAACTCCTCAATGCAAAACCCTAGAATTTTCCATATAAATTAAAACTGTGGTAAAAATTGAGATACTTAACTATAAAATTTGAGTTTTTTCCAAACATGAATTTTAAAATGTAACAGCTCATTAATTTTATACAAATTAAATAAATTTTAGAGTTTCATACACCTGTAAGTAAGGGTTGTATGATGTGTAAAATTCATCGAAGAATCTCTCTTACTTATGAAGAAAAGTGTACCTATAGCAGCAAATGTAGCCAATAGTAAGTGAAAAAAATGATGAAATATCACGTGTAAAAAAAATTATTTTGTTATGTTTTTGAACTTCCACTGCTATGAGTGTGAATCCTGAATCCTTCCTGGTCATGCTGACAAAGTTTTATGAATTTATTTGTAAAAGTACAGACAACGGAAATTAAAATGTCCTGTGGTGCCTCTCCTGCTCCAGGTCCTACCCTCCTTAAATGTTATAATATAATCAATCAGAGTAACAACAATCCGAACCATATTTTTAATATAGGAAAATAGTCTATTGGCAGGGTATTTTTGAAAGGAACCATCCCAGCATTCATCATCATTGATTTATGAAATTCACCGAAAATCTAAAGCTGGATTCTCGGACGGGAATTTGAAACAAGATCCTTCCATGCCTAAGGCAATGAGCCATCGTTCGGTATGCCGCGCTTGAAACTAACTGGCTGGCTTTGCATAGGGGCGGATCGGCTCTCCGGAGAAAACAATCCTGTGTTCAGTTAATGTAATCTCTCGCCATGAGACTGACAGCCAGGGTGTTAATGATGGTGAACAACCAGCTTTATGTGAGTCAGTTTTCTCTAACATAAGATTTTGCAGGTCAGAAATGGTGTGCCGGTATGCAAAGGACATCAGACAGTTTGCAATTGTTGGCAGCGTGTAATTCCTGGCTAACTTGCATTTTAATAAACTCTAATATCTTGCAGAAGCGCACACATTCGCCTAAGTCACTGAGGAGAAAGAACGGTCTCCTACATGTAAAGGACCATTCTGCTTCCGTGTATCTCGTTAACCGTCGGCGACGCGTCGATGCACGCCTGTTGTCCCGTAAAACCAAGCTGTGTGTTAAAGACGTGTGCACAAAACCTCTGTGAAAGTGACAGCAAAACCACATAGGCAGTGGTTACGTACGGATAAGATGCGGTCAACGTGTCTGTAAGTATCGGTGTAGATGACGAGGAACGCCCGGCAGGAACGTCGGGTCGAACTCCGGGCGATGTGTTTGAGACTGCGAGACAACAATCAGCGCAGACAACGTGCGATGATGATGATTATGCAAATGATGATGCCAGTTCTGGTAAAGGCTGTTTCGTCGGTCAAGAGGAATGCCGTAACAAATCCCATAACAGGGACGGTATAGAGCAAAACTGATCGACAAAATCGTTCACATAAAGGGAAATCCGCTGCTGATAATCCTTGCACTTTTTACAGGTATAGGGATAGTAGCAGTTGTCACGCAGGACACACTGAATAATTCAAACGGCTCTGAGCACTATGGGACTTAACATCTGAGGTCATCAGTCCCCTATAACTTAGAACTACACTGCTGGCCATTAAAATTGCTACACCAAGAAGAAATGCAGATGATAAACGGGTATTCATTGGACAAATATATTATACTACAACTAACATGTGATTACATTTTCACGCAATTTGAGTGCATAGATCCTGAGAAATCGGTACCCAGAACAACCACCTCTGGCCGTAATAACGGCCTTGATACGCCTGGCGATTGAGTCAAACAGAACTTGGATGGCGTGCACAGGTAGGTACAGCTGCCCACGCAGCTTCAACACGATACCACAGTTCATCAAGAGTAGTGATTGGTTGCTCGGCCACCACTGACCATACGTTTCCAATTGGTGAGCGATCTGGAGAATGTGCTGGCTAGTACAGCAGCCGAACATATTCCGTATCCAGAAAGGCCCGTACAGGACCTGCAACATGCGGTCATGGATTATCCTGCTGAAATGTAGGGTTTCGCAGGGACCGAATGAAGGGTAGAGCCACGGGTCGTAACACATCTGAAATGTAACGTCCACTGTTCAAAGCGCCGTCAATGTGAACAAGAGGTGACCGAGACGTGTAACCAATGTCACCCCATACCATCACGCAGGGTGATACGCCAGTATGGCGATGACTAATACACGCTTCCAACGTGCGTTCACCGCGATGTCGCCAAACACGAATGCGACCACCATGATGCTGTAACATAACCTGGATTCATCCGAAAAAATGATGTTTTGCCATTCGTGCACCCAGGTTCGTCGGTGAGTACACCATCGCAGGCGCTCCTGTCTGTGATGCAGGGTCAAGGGTAGCCGCAGCCATGGTCTCCGAGCTGATATTCCATGCTGCTACAAACGTCGTCGAACTGTTCGTGCAGATGGTTGTTGTCTTGGAAACGTCCCCATCCGTTCACTCAGGGATCGAGACGTGGCTGCACGATCCGTTACAGCCATGCGGATGCTTGTCATCTCGACTGCTAGTGATACGAGACCGTTGGGATCCAGCACGGCGTTCCGTATTACCCTCCTGAATCCATCGATTCCATATTCTGCTAACAGTCATTGGATCTCGACCAACGCGAGCAGCAATGTCGCGATACGATACACCGCAGTCGCGAGAGGCTACAATCCGACCTTTATCAAAGTTGGAAACTTGATGGCACGCATTTCTCCTCCTTACACGAGGCATCACAACAACGTTTCACCAGGCAACGCCGGTCAACTGCTGTTTGTGTATGAGAAATCGGTTGGAAACTTTCCTCATGTCAGCACGTTGTAGGTGTCGCCACAGGCGCCAACCTTGTGTGAATGTTCTGAAAAGCTAATCATTTGCATATCACAGCATCTTCTTCCTGTCGGTGGTGTAGCGATTTTAATGGGCAGTAGTGTACTTAAACCTAACTAACCTAAGGACATCACACACATCCATGGCCGAGGCAGGATTCGAACCTGCGACCGTAGCGGTCGCGCGGTTCCAGACTGAAGCGCCTTGAACCGCTCGGCCACAGCGGCCGGCTCACTGAATAGTACTTTGGCTTACACCACGATGGCGGGCCACTTGCCTGGAGCTTGTACTAGTATTCGTCTCAATATCCTGCAGGATCCTGTCCTCCAGATCTGGTGTACGCATAGTCCGCCGCCTGCCCCGCACGTTCTTTTGTCACAATGGACCCATGATCACAAAAACGCTCAAAATGGCTTCAGATGTTGTGTGGTGTGGTTCATGCCTGTGAGGGTATTCTTTTGGTATAGCCGTGCTGCCTCTCGACCGTTTCCATCACACCATCTCGGCTTGTTGCCGACATGAATAACGGACCATTCTGCCGTTTACAGTACGCTGCGTCAATTACACAGCCTGTAACAGACGAGGAGGACATGGCACGTGGTCAGTGGAACTTTTCGTTCGTCATCGCCATCTACCGTGGCAACGATGCACTTCCGTACACATGCTCAAGCGACCTTTTTTCCTCCATTTCCAGTCAGGAATCCATCCCTGCAGCTTGTCGGTTTTATTAATGTTTATCCTTATAATAGGCTTCCCTTCGGTTTCGTGCACTGGGCAACACCAAGGTCGGGGAAGCAAGTTTAGGCAGTCTGCGCAACTCAGCGGACACTTGCGCACTAAAGGAACGCGCAAATATGCACACACGGATCTGCTGCACCTTCCGCAGCGGCGGCAGCAGATGCACAGGCCGGCGCACCGAGGAGACGGCGGCGTCGGCGCGGTTTCCACAAAAGTCGGCGCCGAAACAATGGGCGGCGAGGCGGGCGGAGCGCGAGATGAGAAGGCACAAATTTTAATTACTAGCGCCACCGGGAGGTGCGCCCCCCGCGGAGCGCGCAGCCGCGCCGCCCACTCGCCGCCCAGCGCCAGGTTCCCACACGCCGCGGCCGCGGCCGATCGGCCATCAATTTGCCGCGGCCGGCCCGCCCCCACGTGTGCACGTGTCGGCTCCCACACCTTCGGCGACCACCGGCGCCACTTCCTCCTACGCTCGGCCCGCCAGCGTCACCGGGGCGCCGACTCTCATTACTCCGCCGAGCGGACGCTGATTAATTCCTCTTTTTTGTATAAAAATGGATTCTCTCCCTCCCTCCCCCCCCCTCCACCACCTAAATCCCCCCAGCGTGAGCTTAAAAAACATGCCAGCCCTCGCTGCACCGGACAAAAATTCACTCGACCGGCAAGCTATTTGGTGGGGGTGATCGAACTGAGCGCCACGGCAGGGAAAAAAGTTTAATTTCTCTGATGGCAATTTCCATTTCCCGGCAGAATTCACCAAATGAGTCGTTAATTGAGCGCTCCCGGCGCTGGAACTGCGCGGGACACAAAGGCAGCTTGCGACGCGCGGCCACGCATCTCCTGCATTCGTTAACTGGCTCGCTGTTTAATTCCGTCAGCATCAGCATCCTGGTCGTTGCACATAGGCAGCTACATTATTTCCGGACTTGCCTGTATCGGGATACTGCTCAAACACTGACTGAATCTTATTTGTGACAGTTTTCCATCAGTATTTTGAGTGGTATCATGGACCTCGCTCTATTACTGCTTACACTTTGCTAAAAAAAAATGGCAACAGAAGACTTCCCGTACAAGCCCTAAGGGGTCACCCTCATTCTATGAACCGCCTTGTCGAAGAGGGCGGATGGAGGTTCAGGGCACGATCTCGCCCTTTAGATGGAAAACCACCCCTACAGAATGGTGTATCAGCAATCATCAAAGGCATGGCGATACAGAGGACAACGGACAGAACTACCGCGGATGACAACCAAAGGGGTCCTGCCATGAAATGAAATGGCACCCCAAACCATCACTCCTGGTTATTGGGCCATATGGCGGGCACGAATCAGGTTGGTATTCCACCATTGCCGACTCCAGACATGTCTTCTGCTTGGAATCTCATTGGCTCGAACAGAACTTTCTTCAGTGAAGAGCCACACTTCGAACCGAGCCTCGATGACCAGCGACGATGTGTCTTTTATAAGGTTCAAATGGCTCTGAGCACTATGGTACGTAACTTCTGAGGTCACCAGTCCCCTAGAACTTAGAACTACTTAAACGTAACTAACTTAAGGACATCACACACATCCATGTCCGGGGCAGGATTCGAACCTGTGACCGTAGCGGTCGCGCGGTTCCAGACTGTAGCGCCTAGAAATGCTCGGCCACCCCGGCGGCTCTTTTATAAGGTTTGACATGGTCAAGAACGTGGAAAAGATATCTTAATTTTCAATATAACCATTATTTATATTTATTTACATTGTCAGTTTATAAAATAATATGACTGGTTTCCATAGTGCTAGCAATAATCTACAGATCACAAAATTACTGAGTGTAATCACGTCAATTTTTCTGCAGTCAAGTACTGAATCCGTTTCAATCGAAACCAATCGTATCACCATATTAACCTGTAATCTAGAAAAATAAAGGTTATGTTTCATATTTCTGATATCGAAATTTAGTAATTTACAGTAAACGATAAAATTGTTCTTACAGTACTTCTTCCAGTGTTTCTGGCGGTCGACGTCGACATTCTCATCCAAGCTATTGATGCCCCAAGGGATTCTTGCAACCTCCATGTCACAGGCGTTATCAGTTTCCCCAGTTTGTTGTGTCACTTCTCTGACTTCCACATATTGCACTCCAAGCGTCCGGCGCTCACATCTGAATAGATAAACTGCAGCTCCCTACGGGATACAGCATTCTCTATTTGATCAATATCTGTACATTTCTCGGCAATGCTTCTATAATGTCCAAGCTCATCATTACATGGAACTCCGTTTGTTACATCCATATATTTGTTGCAATGTGAACTACACGTTCTGGGAACCCAAGTTTGCTACGGCCACATATGGGTGCATCCTGTTTTAGGGTCATAAGAGTGAAGGAGCCATACTGCGGTAAATAATGATACTTGGCTACGGTATGAAACATATTAAATGCGATTAATCTGTGTGCTTAAAAGGGCACACAGGTCAAAGCAACGACAGTTGCATATTTAGATAGGATGGAAAATGAGGCCACTGATACATCTGACATTCGCCATCAGAGATGAATGATTCCAGTTCCAGTGAAGAGCCTATACTTGGGAAGATGATGCACAGCGCCATCGTTGTAGCATGTATCAGAAGAGAAGATGAACGAAATAACGACATGAGGGACTCGGGCGAGCGCCGAGATCCTCTGGTCTCATTCCTACTGGCTACTGGCCCATTCCGAATGCTGTGGACAGAGATGCATGGGTTGTAGATAGCCAACTTTAAAGGCCCCGAGTTTACCAGCTCCATCTAAAACATGCGATTTTCTATAAATAAAAATCGCGAATTACTCCTTACTAACAAGTATGTCACGCATTAAAAACTGTAATTTACTTTTTAGGTTGCAGTTATGCGGTGGCGAACTCATCTTCGGTGCGTAACGCGCCATGTAGAATGACCCAGCAATTGTTTATATAGATTGTGCTCAAATCTGTTTGAACTTATCTCTTTAAGAAGAAATTTTACAAAGTTAAAGCACTTTCACATACTGAGAAAACAGACTGTTCACATGTCAAATTTCACACCTCGTGTGAAATGCGTAATGTCCAAGCCATCAACATCGGATGCCAATTCGTTGCGCCGAGGTTCACCCGACGATCCTACATCAGCAGTAGACTTTTTGCTTTCTCTTATGGTTTTGCAGAATCGAAAGGCAAGCGTGACTAACGGCAGTTCTGGAACAGCTCATACCTTATTTTTCGCGTCCTTTTTTTTCTTTTTTTAGCTGCGCCCGCTTCATAATCCGGTCGGAACGGCGGCGCGCTAATGGCCCGCCCAAAATATGGAACTCCCCGCAACATGCTGCGTCATACGATGATTAATGGCAATAGGTGTAAAAATACGAAACCAATCACAGTCATTTAATGCATCAGAAAATTAGCTACGAGGCTATTAGGATAATAAAACAATTCCAGACGCGCGCGAGGGAGAGGCAGAGTGGGGGAAAACTGTTTATGAACTGCAGCAGGGGGTTGGAATGCAGCCAAACTTTCTTTTTCCTCTTGCTGGGACGAGCAGAAGGCGCTGAGGCAAATGGGTGCAAGAACAGAAAGTTGCCGACGCGGAACATTTTGATTACAGAGACCAGAAGCTCCTGTACGATTTACACTGCGGATAAGACTAACTCCTTTCTAAGCTAGACAATTAAATATACTATAGACAGTTTCAGCAATAAAAACATTCACACAAAACCATAATAAACAAATGATTCTGATTTGTCTTCAGTCCTGGACACATGCGGAGGAGAAAACAAACTTTTCTGTCAAAAGTTTCTGGCTCTAACGTCCTCTTTCTTCACACATTTGTCCTCTGTTATGCGTGACATGAATCACATTTTCCCTCTTAAGCAACGTACGAAACAAAGCTAACGCGGGCTCTATTAGGTATATTCACACCGGTCTGTTCGCACGACTTCATTCCTCCATTTCAACATAATTTGCGCAAAGACTTTTAATGTCGGTAACGTAATGTTTCACCTCTTACAGTTCCTTTCTACCACGCTTTTTCATTAAAGTAAATACCGTGCTTATTTTATCACGTCTCGGATCAAACACTGACGTGGCCGTAATTACTCGTATTTTCTCTATTTTAAATTGAATCTTCTGTTTATGATTTGAATCTAGTTTCTCTCTGTCTTCTGTAGCTCCTGAATAGTGTGAAGACTTGTTACACATCCAGCTCTAACAATAATTCTGGGATTAAAGCCTATGTAACTGAAAGAGTTCCGACTAAACACTTCATAAACTAGTTATCGAAGCATTCGTGCCACATTTCCCAGCAGCGGACAACGCTACCCATTGTTTAATATTTGGAATGTAAATACACATTTGCTGCGTAAATTGTATTGGGTCAACCCGATCTCCTCCAACAAAATTTCTGAGGTTATAATCAATTATTTTCTGAGTCTTTTAGTGCAAGCGATACGTGATCTCCAATGGCTCGTAACAGAGCAACTGCATCTTGTTTGATTAACCTCCCCCCTCCCCCCCTTAATTTCCGTATCTGTCTTTCACTGAAAATATCTGCAAAAGAGTGCAAATGACGACTACATGCGCTGTGTCTCTTCTTTAGAAGCTAAGCTATTCAGTCGGTTCGTGGTACTTGCGCTTACAACAACAATGCTTGCTTACTCTTTTGCCTCAAACTTCAGTACTGCTCGGTTCTGATTCGAGTTTGTTTTCCGGAAGTGCTAGTTGTATGTTAATAGTGGTACTCAGCAGTGTTGATTCGTTTACTAATGAAGAGTTGGCCGATATGCCACTGGTGTATGGGTTCACTGATTGAAGAGCGACAAAACAGCGCTATGATCAACTCTTCCCGCAGCTATGGCAACCACAGCACAGTACAGTACTTTTGAACCGTCTAAGGGTTGTTGTATTACTCTGTGTGTAGCATTGTGTATTTCAGTGGTTACACATTAGTGGGCTTTCACTACTGCGAAAAAAATTTCATAGGAACAAAGACCATTGATGTAACAAATCGAGCAATTAACGATTATATTGTTTGTAATGATCCACCACAGAAAGTCCTGTGCGCGAAAATACTCAGAAAATATCCTTGCAAATCTAAATTATAACGGTGGAGTTCGGGTGCACTTTGCATAACTTCTGGTCCTTTCCTTACAAAAAAACATATGTTAACCAAAATACAATTACGAAATGCATTAAGCACAACTTTTTATGTTGCTTCATTTAAACAGCACAACAAGGTTCGTCTATCAGTACAAGTGAGAGGTTCAGTACCTATGACACATCGCTGACTACGAAATATTCATCCCCAAACAGCTCCAATAACGGGCTAAAAGAGGTTTAAAGATCTGAGGTAGTGCAGCAACGATCTTTAAATTTTAACTGTTACATGTTTATAGAGGCTGTAATAACCCATATAGCCATTGCAAACGGCAAGGAAATATAAAGTAAGTCTTACACTACTAAAAATTGTCTGGGAAGAAAAAAACTTTCGGAACGTTACACTGTTGACAAAGAATGTGTAGAAGTTTCATTGTTGGCAGGGCCGACGACGTGTGACATCAGAAAGAGGGCATCGATATTTGGCTGTAAGGCCACGACGGTACTGCCTTAGTACTGCACAGCAACTGTCATCGGACCTCGCTGCACCCACTGGACGTGTTGTATCGAGGCAAACGGCATACAGAAAGATTCGGCTGAGTGGCCTTCACTGTCGGAGACCTGCTGTATGTGTACCTCTGACGAGGCTTCACAGAAGCGAATATCTAGATTAGAGTCGTCAACATGCCACCTGGACGGCCAAATAGTGGGACAACGTTCTTTTCACAGATGAGTGATACTCGACGGATTACCATCTAGAGGGAACGTGGAACATGATTTCGGGACCCAAACACTGTGGAAATAGACCGACGTCGAGGAGGATTCCTAATAGTGTGGGCAGGGATTTTGTTGACCACTCGAATACCTCTTGACGGAATTGTACCGGTGAATTCGCAAGGTTTAACTGCTGTCAGGTAACGTGACGAGATCTTGGGACATCATGTGCCGTTGTTGCGAGGTGCTGTGGGCTCAGACTTTGTATTGATGAACAATAATAGTCGACCCCATAGGGGTTCATGTTTTTTTGGAAACTTGTGGCATGACCTGCTCGCTCTCCCGATATGAATCCCATAGAGCATGTCTGGGATGCACTAGGGAGACCGGTTGCATCACGTCAGCATCCACCAGCCAATCTCCAAGATTTGCCAGCAGTTCTGCAGAAAGAATGAGAGTTATTGCGTCAACATGAGAAATTTGGAAATTTGTGGTATGGACCAAATTTCTGAGGTCATCGGTCCCTAGGTTTACGCACTACTTAATCCATCTTAAACTAACTTACGTTACGGACAACATACACACACACACACACACACACACACACACACACACACACACACACACACACGCCCGAGGGAGGACTCGAACCTCCGACGGGGAAAGCCGCGCGAACCGTGGCAAGGCGCCTGAGACCGCGAGCTCAACGTGAGATTGATGACAGCATTCAGAGCATGCCCCTTCGTTATCTGCTGTGTATTGCTGCCGGAAGTGGTCACATCACATACTGCGCACGTTAAGCAGTTGTCGGAATGTTTGTGCGAATCAGATAAATTGGAAAAAACCAAGAACATTTTTATCTGCCTTTATGTATATTGCTGTTTTTCTTTACACTGCTTCTCCTTTACTACACTGCTTCTACTTTACTATCACCTGTTTACAGTGTTTTGTGACGAAATAAATGAAACCTTGCAAAATTTCTGATTGTTGCTTTAATTTTGAATGTCAGTGTATAATAGACTAGGCACAACCGCTAAAAGGCCAGCTGTAAATTTTCGTAGTAGCTTTTTCCTTTTTGGGAAGGATGAAATCACTGATGACATCATTGTTGCAGCTGGTGCAGTTATAAAGACACTCTAACAAGTTATCGGTCCGGCCGCTGTAGATGACCTCACGCCGTAAGAATTCCAAACAAGAAGAAAAGTTAAGAACAAGATATCCACGTAATTCCAGGTAAAACAATGGAGCTTTAATCATAATATCGTAAATGTTACGCAAGTATCGAGAGAGATACCGCTCTTATTTGGTGTGTTCCAACCCACATCTTTATACTTCCTGTGATTATTGTAACTAAGTTCAGTCAAACTAATGATTACAAGGCCAGAGATTAAGAGCTCATTCCCCCTCCCCTCCGTTTCACCCGCCCTCCACGCTTTTCCACCGACACTAGACTCTCCCCCCAATGACTTCGGACTCTCATTCTGTTTTATATGTGAACACCATCTCCTCGCTACAGGTTATAGAAGCCACCGTTCCGTAAGTGTACCTCCGGTCACTGCACGTCGCGGTGGTGGACGCTCCAAGCATGGGAAAAGGTCGCCGGTATTGATGACTGGCGGTACATGGTACGAGGGGTCGTTCGCATCAAACTGGCCGAAAACGTAAATTTTCTATTTATTTTTTATTTATTAGAAGAACTCATGGGCAATTGATTCCCAAAGTTTCAATGATGAAATCGGATTCGAAGTGCCGAAAAAATAATTAAATAGGTAACACGATCTTCCTGCCACCCCCACCTTTCGAAACAACACTTCAATACTAGCTCTCGGTGAAAACGATTCCGTGGATTACCTTCAAGCAAACGCGCACGGGATACATCTAGAAGGCTGAACATCTAAGAAAGTGTGTTCAATAGCAAAAGCCACAATCCAAATGAGCGTCTGAATTCCCTCGAATGGAAACGATTCCCCAATACGACGCCTTCCACGACGCCTTCCCCCTGCTACAGTTGTCACAATTGCAACTGATGATGCTGTCCTTGTATTTAATGATGGGAACGTTGGGAGGATGAACGCATTAGAGAGTACGCGCTTTAAGATAGGATATTCCACTCGAGACATCTTGAGAGAAACAGATTTACAGCGTGTCTCTGCAGCTGATACGTCAGCTGAAAACCTGGTAAAGGAAAGAAAGCAGAAAACAAGAAACCAAAAGAGAAGCCTTGAACGGAAAGAGTACTCTGAGTACTTATCTGGGGCTTTCTGATGAGGTGTCATAAGAAAAAAACGTTAGGTCGAATCTTAAATTGTATTTCCTGACAATTACGTTTTTCAAAGTTAATGTACCTTTTTCTGTAATGTACCTTTTTCTCAGAACGTATGAAAGCTACAGCTATGAAATTTTGTACACTTATTTCTATAAACCCAATAAATGTTACCGCAACAGTAAATTTTGAAATTCTGAGTGCAAGCTGAGATTTGGGGCAAAGTACTTGGAATTTTGTATGAATTTTATATGATATTTACAGAATTATGATATTAACAAATATTAAAATTCTCCTCTTCTATATATTTAAAAAAATCTCATTAGAAGAGCTTACTATATGCAATGAGATGAAAGAGACTAAATTTTGTACAAATGTCTTGAATAGTTTCTGAGAAAAGGGCACATCTATTACTTTTTGAAAATAAAATTTTTAAATTTCATAAAAAGATAAATATATAGAATACAAGAAGCTCAACAGTAAATGTGATAATTTCATCCAAAGTGCGGCACAAAATTTCGCTTCCGTGGCTTTCAAATTGTGGATCTGGTGCATATTTTAAATAGTGTGTGTTTTTAATGAACGTCCCCACTCCACACAGGCCGACAGCAGGGCACGAGTACGTAAATACATCGATGGTAAACGGAGAACCTTTCAGGCAGGTGGTGTAGGGGTTCTTATGTAAGAACGGATGAAACGGAGCCACGGTAATGTCGGGGACATGGATGAATCCCAGACGCTTTCGGTGTCTTGGGAGCTGACCAATGGATCCGATTAACCAGCGAGTCATTCGCAATTTCTAAGGTATGCACTCCCTTTGGTTATATCCGGTACTACCCAGGAATGCAATGAGAAAGTTGCAAGCTGACCGGAAAAAAACTGAGCAGGCGATCACTAGCGACGAACAGAGCTGCTAAGTGGATGCGGCGTTACCAACCAAGGGGATGCGAAAGGGTACCAATAAATAAAAAGACTGCCCATGTTTGACGAAAACGAGCGAACAGACTATCCACACCGTGTGTCGCAGTACACTTCATCTGCGATATTCAGACACATTTTCTCTACATATACACATCAAAAAAAGTTTTGCATCACCCCAGTTCCCAACGCTCCTGAAGATAGACGTTGACTGTGGATATTGTATCACGGACACAGTACCTTTGAGTGTTCAGATATGTCACTAAACCCGCCCAAAGATGTAAACAACCATGCATGAGCAGCGCCTATTAGAGAGAGGGGGTCTGACAGCTGATCAGTTCCAGTCATTCCACCAGGAAGGAGGTATACGGCTAGTGTTGTCTGTGGTTCAACCATGCCTAGACGGTCAATACCACGGTTCGATCGCGTCCGCATTGTTACTTTGTGCCAGGAAGGACTCTCAACAAGGGAAGTGTCCAGGCGTCTCTGAGTGCACCAAAGCGATGTTGTTCGGACATGGAGAAGATACAGAGAGACAGGAACTGTCGATGACATGCCTCGCTCAGGCGCTCAAGGGCTACTACTGCAGTGGATGACCGCTACCTACGGATTATGGATCGGAGGAACCCTGACAGCAACGCCGCCACCATGTTGAATAATGCTTTTCGTGCACCCACAGGACGGCGTGTTACGACTCGAACTGCGTGCAATAGGCTGCATGATGCGCAACTTCACTTCCGACTTCCATGGCGAGGTCCATCTTTGCAACCCCGACATCATGCTGCGGGGTACAGATGGGCTCAAAACCATGCCGAATGGACCGCTGAAGATTGGCATCACGTTCTCTTCACCGATGAGTGTCACATATGCCTTCAACTAGACAATCGTCGGAGAAGTGTTTGGAGGCAACCCGGTCAGGCTGAACGCCTTAGACACACTGGCCAGCGAGTGCAGCAAGATGGAGGTTCCCTGCTGTTTTGGGGTAGCATTATGTGGGGACGAAGTACGCCGCTGGTGCTCTTGGAAGGCGCCGTAACGGCTGTACGATACGAGACCCACCACCCACTCTGCCCTCAGAGTGTTTGGTCGGTCACGTCGTCCATAAACAACCCTTTTCAGTCTATTCCAGGAATGCTCGATAGGGTTCATGTCAGCAGACCCACAATTTGGAAGCTACGGCAGTGAAATTTTATTCCGTGCTTTAGATGAAATTATCACGTTTACTGTTAATTTTCCTGGATTATATATATTTAACTTTTTATGGAATTATAAAATTTTTCAAAAAATAGTAGATGTGTCCTTTTCTCAAAAACTATTCAAGATATTTGTACAAACAAGCTAAGTCTCGGAGTGTTCTCTTTTCAGTAACGTTATTGCTGGAAAGAACTTTCTGCAAACCCAAGGTGATAGGAACATTTTAAGAAAAGTACCGTCCCAGCGTAAAAAGTGTGTACGGAAAGTTAATCAAATTTTATCCACTGGTCGCGGTGTCTACTGACTTTGATTCTTGACCAATGCGACGCGAAAGGTGTCTTCAAAGCCAGTGAAACAGTTATTTTCCGCTGATTACTCGGTAAAAATTTACTGTTTAATGGACATTCGTGTTAAGAGAGAACATTTTGGTTCAAATGGTTCAAATGGCTCTGAGCACTATGGGACTTAACATCTATGGTCATCAGTCCCCTAGAAATTAGAACTACTTAAACCTAACTAACCTAATGACAGCACACAACACCCAGTCATCACTTATTTATCATTGGAAATTTTTTAAAACCGCGATGTTTTAAAAACGTTGCCAGTCAAAAAAAAAAAAAATAAACATGGGCAGCAACCGCTATATCAATCGATTGGATTCTCAGTTTGGACAGAAAAGAAAATATTTTTTTACCCAAAAACACTAATATACTAAACCCATATTTGCAAAAAGTACTTTATTAAGGTAAATTTTGGAAGGAAATCGAATTTCTGTACTGCAGCATAGTTTGACAAGCTCGAAAGTAATTTTTCCAGGTGTGTCATTTAAGACTAAATTCTTTAACAGGAAAAAATATTTCGGTCCGCTCAGTTTTTCACTGATATTCTGTTCGAAACAACTGTTTTACTTTTAGACTGAATGTAAAGTTCGTAAATTGAAAATATCTGGAAATTTGTATTGCTTAAGCAAGATTTAGGAGGTGATCATGCTTTTATGAAACATGGTCCGCTGTAATTGTCGTCATCGCTGCTGCTTTTGCCGTCCCCCTCCACACCACTTAACAATTCCCTAGTTATGCGCCTGCGCCGGCTCGCCGCCGTAATGATAGCCGACGGCCGGCTCTGATCTAAACAGAGCAGCCAGCCAGCCGGGAACACCGGTGCCAGTTTTGCGAGCCATCTTGAAGATTCGACTTTCCGTAAGAAACACTCAGTTGTTCTAGCCAAGGAATAGATCTTTTCACACGGCCACGAACTCTTTCGCGAGAACGTGTATGAAGAGACTACATCCATTAATCCAGCCGCCTCAAATTAAACTTGTCAATGATTATCGCTATCGCAGTTGTGGGTAAGAAAACTAAGTCGAAAACAATTTGGCTATGGTCCTTGTTGTCAGCGTGTGAGTGAAACCACAGAGGAAGGCGTAACGTAATAGCATAAAAATACCGAATGAGTGTCTTCCTCACTTCCATTCAGAATTTAATGTTGGAGTGGATAGTATTCATATGATCGGGGAGATGCAGAACTTTTTTCCTGTGATCAAAGACCATGACATTGTTGCTCGTACTATATTTAGGTAAAAACTTACGGTGCCAAAGAGAATGGAGCCCCATACTTGATGAAAAGCCTGCATAAGTAATCTGCGCTCGGCTGGTGGTAGAACTACTCTTTTAGCTGTCCGTATCGGTGTTCAGTTTGCAGAAAGCGAGTGGCCTTAAAGAACTCCTGAATAGTGTAATAATTTTAGGTACCCTGTGGGTCTGCTAAGGGTTGACTGTACTGACCAAGAAAATCGTAGGAAAGAGGGAGAAAAATCGTCAGGGTTGGTCGAAGATCCCTCACCACTGCTGTAGCATTTACTGTCGAATACGACAGCACGAGAGATCGAGCCTCGACGCCAGGCCTCCTCCCACATACCTCTCGCGAAATGATGGCGACTACGACGACGAGAGGCTTAGCGATATTCGTTCCTCGCACGAACTACGCACAAAGAACATGAAAGGGAGGAAATTGTTAGTACGAGACGTACTGCCCGCCATTCAACGTAAGGTGGCTTGCGGATTATAGACCCAGACTGTAAACCATGTTGGCACCTGTTCCATCGCAACTACAACGTACGCAAGAGCACAAACGCACACAAGAGCACACATACTCTGATATGCAGTTGAATTAGGGAGGGCCACATAATAAACTGTAGTTGACTTACGAATGGCCACATAATAAATTGTATCACTTCCTTTCGGTTTGGCGACTGCAGCCGGACATCCTGTTAGACACACCACAAGTAGCACTGGCAACGGAGCGAATGCTTTAAGCCGACGTTTCGCGCTGTTTCGGAGGCCATGAAGTGCTCCGGTTGAATAGCAAGCGTTGGAAGTCCAAATAAGGTGTGGCGCAAGCTGACTGATTTCGCATTTCGTCAGAAGTTTTTGATACATAGATACAAAAATTTTCAAAATTTATCGTATTTGTTTCAGGGGAACTAGGAATAAAAAGAAGAAGAAAACATTTGTTAAAAATCTTGCTACTGCTGTCTTTTGAATGTATGGAAATAAAAAGTCCATATTCATAATAATAAATTATGTGTAAAACTTCCTTTATGTTTAGTAGCTTTTGTTTTCTAAGGGGATGAACCTGTTATAAAGGTATGAAAACACTTAAACTAACTAAAATATTGTTGATTTGCATGTGGAAAGCGATGAAAATAAATTAAGAGCAATGAAATACGTGATTTTCTATACAAAGAGAAAAAAAAATGTTATTATGTTAACATAAAACATTCTACCAACATTAAACTAGCAGTTCAAATGTGTGTGAAATCTTATGGGACTTAACTACTAAGGTCATCAGTCCCTAAGCTTACACACTACGTAACCTAAATTATCCTAAGGACAAACACACACACCCATGCCCGAGGGAGGACTTGAACCTCCGCCGGGACCAGCCGC
Source organism: Schistocerca piceifrons (assembly GCF_021461385.2). Classification (NCBI taxonomy): domain Eukaryota; kingdom Metazoa; phylum Arthropoda; class Insecta; order Orthoptera; family Acrididae; genus Schistocerca; species Schistocerca piceifrons. The sequence goes on along the minus strand of NC_060139.1, from coordinate 126,851,399 downwards.
ACAGTCCATGGCTGCTGTACACACCGGTACCTCTAACACCCAGTAGCACGTCCTCTTGCATTGATACATGCCTGTATACGTCGTGGCATACTATCCACAAGTTCATCAAGGCACTGTTTGTCCAGACTGTCCCACCCCTCAACGGCGATTCGGCGTCCAAACTGAGAATCCAATCGATGAACTTAGCGGTTGCTGCCCATGATTTTTTTTTCCGTTTGCCGTTCGACTGGCAACGGTTTTAAAACATCGCGTTTTTAAAAAATTTCCAATGATAAAATAAGCTTAATTATTCATGCACATTCACAACTGCTTCAGATCAATACCGCAATTCCGTTCTTGAAAATGTTCTCCCTTAACACGAATGCCCATTAAACAGTAAGTTTTTATCGAGTAATCAACGGAAAATAATTGTGTTTCATTGGCGTTGAAGACACTTTTCGCTTCTTGTTCAAGAATCAAAGTCAACAGACACCGCAGCCTGTCGATAGTCACAGTGGATAAAACCTGATTAGCTTCCCGTACACACTTTTTACGCTGGGACGACCCTTTTCTTGAAATGACCTATCACCCTGGATTTGCAGAAAATTCACTATCTATTTGTTTTTCTCTTCAGTTCTTTCCAGCAATAACGCTACTGATAAGGGAACACTCCGCGACCTAGCTTGTTTGAATCAAAAAAGTAACGTAGCCTCTGCATCTTCGTGTTAGCCGTTCTCACACTTTTCTCTTTTGCTCGAGTGAACAATACCCGCCCGCTTCCGCGATTCAGGCAGGCGCACCGTCCCCGGATCGAATACACCCGGCATATTAACGACGAGGGCCAGTGTGCTGGCCAGTCTGGATGTGTTTTTTAGGTGGTTTCCCACATCCGAGTTGGTGAATACCGGTCTGGTGACCACACCCAACCTCAGTTACACGATTTGCAAACATTTGCAAAACGTTCGCACACATTTCACGTTGGTAACACTGCGCGCAACGAGCTGATGTACACAATTTCTGTCCCGGGGATAAAGATGTGGCGACAGGAAGGGCATGGGCCTACCGTCTAACTTTAACAATGCCAAATCTGATACTAACCTGCCGACTCCGTACAGATATGGGATAAAGGGAGAACAAACTGAAGAATAAAGTATATGGTTAGCAACGACATATTATTTACTGATTTCGATTTTCGATCCTCGGTTTCTATCAACTACTTTAAGCACCTCCATCTTCATTTTAAGCGAAATAGTGGTTTGTTTTCGTCCCGATTACTCTGTCATCGTGCTTCAAAAATACATTTACGCTAGTTATTTTTAAAAACAAAAGACACGAAAAGATTTTGACACAAAATTCACTGATTCCGATATGAAATGAAATGAAATGAAGTCCCATGCTTCTTTACAGAGCGTAGGGGAACGATGCGGGAGACCCGCGCCGCCTTACTAGGCAAGGTCCTAGCGGAGGTGGTTTGCCATTGCCTTCCTCCGATGATTCCGTTATACATTTCACTTATTTTGACACGCCAATCACCGAATTCGAAATGTTATTTAAGTATTTGATTTCAGTATTTGGACAAAGACAGTAGTCGAACACAAGCGGTAAAATAGGAGCTTACTTTGTTACTCTAATGAAGAAAATGAACCAATAAATAAGGGTGGCGACTCAACTGCTAAAAGCAAGTGTTTTGTCCGTCCGCGAACCGAAGTCTTTTACTGTTAAATAACTATTGTTTCATGCCAAACAAATAAAAATACACATTTATACTGTATTCTGTAAGAATCTGTATCATAGAATACACACTTAAGTGACATATTGCCTGATGGTTTTCGTCTCGGAATCTTAGACTTACTTTGTTTAATAGTTTTTCTGAAGTCTCAAAAGGACGAGTGGCCGGCATTGTGGCTTCCGCCCTCAGCAATGCGACGGGGATCTTAGACAATGACAGCCGGCCCGAGTGGCCGTGAGGTTCTAGGCGCTTCAGTCTGGAACCGCGTGACCGCTACGGTCGCAGGTTCGAATCCTGCCTTGGGCATGGATGTGTGTGATGTCCTTAGGTTAGATAGGTTTAAGTAGTTCTAAGTTCTAGGGGACTGATGAGCACATATTTTAAGTCCCATAGTGCTCAGAGCCATTTGAACCACTCCTGCTGGCGAAACATCAGAAGAATCATTAAACAAAGTCGGCCTAAGATCCCGAGACGAAAACCAGCAGGCAATACGTCGGCAGATGGCCACGAAAGCTTCAACAATTTTGTAATGCATTTAAGTGTTAGGAAGTCTCTGATGATGTCTTAAGTGTGAGCCTGTACAGAAATCAAACGTGGATCAAATACAGTTGACACAAAAAAACAGTCCAAAGTTTTGAAATGTGATACTACAAAAGAAAGTTGAACATTAGACGGGTAGATCGAATAACTAATGATGAAGTACTGAATGGAACTGGCTAGGAAAGAAATTTGCGGCACAGCTTGACTAAAAGGCAAGACCCGCTAATATGACAGATTCTGCGGCATCAAGGAAACGTCAACTCGTTAATGGGAGGAAGTTTAAGTATTGGCGGTAGGGTGAAGTCCCATATTTCGAGTGGTTGCCTAATTTCGAGTAGCTGCACATCTCCCTCGCTTTGTGCTGCACTCCGTAGCTCGCTCTGAGAACCAGTAGCGAAGGTCATTCTGAACGCCACTGTTAAATTGATGCCACTGCTGCTAGCGTTTCATTCTCCACAGCTATTTCTGCAATTTGGTCAAGATAAACATATTCTCCAGTGCGCAGTTGAAAGTCTTTTTCTCAAGCCAGGTAAGACGTACTTTCAAAGAATTTCATATGAGACAGCAGTTTGAAGCATGCTCTTTCTTACCCAATTGATAAAACACGTCGTTCACAGTTCACTTACGGGTTAGATTGTGGCTAGAGAGAAGTAGGGATGGTCCCTATTAGCTGGTGGTAATAGGCTGCACTATTTCGCGTACCCAACATTTGGCGTTGGTTTATAGAAACAGAAGTTGCGAATTTTATTACAGATGCCACTTTTCCCGAATTTGAGAGACAAGGACAAAACCTAATCCAGGTGCTCCATTTGATGCATCTGAGAGACCATCATCTGGGGCTACGAAAAGGAAGCTCTTCATATGGAAGAACCAGACCGTCAGGAAGCAGCAGGATCATTGTGAGAAAGACTACGATTCAAGCTTTGACGAAACCGTGTTGAAAGACTCATCATTTGAATATGAAGAGGGCGAGGAGTGCAATCACTGCGACCTACTCAGGTCAGCCGATACCTCTAAAGAGGTGTTACAAGCTGTGTGAAGCTGTTGACGATGATATTTGGAAAGTTTTTAAACGTGACTTCTGTATCAGAAAGCACAAAGCCGATACCTCTAAAGAGGTGTTACAAGCTGTGTGAAGCTGTTGACGATGATATTTGGAAAGTTTTTAAACGTGACTTCTGTATCAGAAAGCACAAAGCCGGGTACTGTTTTCCTATGGCTGAAAAGTCTGCAGAGTAATCGACAGTCATGATGTACCCTATACTTTTGAAACAAACATTTGGCGTGAATAAGGCTATAACCAACAGTTATGCTGTACCCTTTACTTTTGAAACAAACATGTGGGCGCTGCTGCTACGGTCGCAGGTTCGAATCCTGCCTCGCGCGTGGATGTGTGTGATGTCCTTAGGTTATTTAGGTTTAATTAGTTCTAAGTCTAGGGGACTAATGACCTCAGATGCTAAGTCCCACAGTGCTTAGAGCCATCTGAACAATTTTTCAACTTCCGTGGTGTCACGTGAGAGCTGATTGGAGCGCGAAGTGGAGGTCTGTTGTGTTATCTGATGAAAGCTGGTTCTGCCTCGGTGCCAGTGACGGCCCTGCGTTGGTTAGGAGGCGGCCAGGTGAGACCTGCAAACCAACCAGTCTACGTGTTAGACACAGTGGACCTACACCTTGAATTATGGTATGGGGTGCGATTTCGTACGACAGCAGGAGCACTTTCGTGATTATCCCAAGTACCCTGAGTGCAAATTTATACGTCAATTTGGTGATTCGACCTACGGAGCTGCCACTCATTAACAGCATTCCAACACTCAAATAACTTCCGGGAATTCAGCCAGGTAACACTTTCAGCGACCGCCGATACTTCGGCGGGAGGACACCCCGCCATTTACAAGGTAAACTGCAACGGACAGGCGGCGTTCATGCAAATTTAATACCTCGGTTCTCCGACAGAAGCAGGAAAGATAACACACACACACACACACACACACACACACACACACACACTGAACACTAGTGCCACCAAATATGACCAAAGTCAGAGCTATCGATAGTGAGACTATGAATTCGAAGGTGAGGCAGCATTGACTCTGTTCCTCTGTTTTTTGACAAGGGAGAAAGCCGGATTCCAAACAGAGTTTAAACAGAAACCTCCATCCCTGTTAACGAAGTTGCTCGCTAATTTAATCTCAACTGCCTCCCTAATGACACTGTCCCAATAGCTGGACGTGCATGCCAATATCTCGGTGTTATTATATAACATGGGGTGACCAGTATCCAAGCAATGTTCGGCAATAGCAGATCTACTTGGCTGCTGTAATCGTGTGTGCCGTTTACGCTCAGTACATCTGTCCTCCACGGTCCTGATAGTTTGACCAATATATGCCATGCCGCAGCTACAAGGAATACGATATACACCCAGCCAGGTTTGGTGCTGATTTAACTAATCTCTTTAGGCATGTGTTGACATCCACTTACTTTTTATTTAATGACCGGTATTACGAGCAGACAGATGGAGTTGCGATGGGTAGTCCGTTGTCTCCTGTGATCGCAAATTTATTTATGGAAGACTTCGAGGAACGTGCATTGGAGTCGGCGCCTTTAAAACCCGCCTGTTTCTTTAGATACGTTGACGATACCTTCGTTGTTTGGCCTCACGGTAGGGAGAATTTGAATGTCTTTCTAGAACATCTGAACTCGATCCACCTGAACATTCGTTTTACGATGGAGGTGGAAGAGGATGGTTGCCTTCCCTTTCTCGACGTGTTGGTTAGGAGGAAGGATGATGGATCATTGGGACATGCAGTCTACAGGAAACGTACTCACACCGACTTGTACTTACAAGCTAATAGTTGTCACCGTTCGGCTCAGCGTGAAGGGGTACTTCGTACCTTGGTACACAGGGCACATGTCGTTTCTGACGCTGACACTTTGCCAGCTGAGCTGCCCCATCTTGAAGTTACATTCCGTCAAAATGGTTATAGTGATAGATTGAACGTGCGTTGCGCTATCGACCAACTGTACATCGGGTGATTGATGATAATTCTGAGTCAACACGTAAGTCTACTGCCTTTTTGCCTTACGTAGGGAACACGTCCAATAAGATCGGTCGTATTTTACGGAAATACGATGTGAAATGTGTTTTCCGACCTCCATCTAAAATTAAAGCACTTTTGAGTTCCGTTAAGGATGATCTTGGACTGCGTAAGGCGGGTGTATATCGTATTCCTTGTAGCTGCGGCATGGCATATATTGGTCAAACTATCAGGACCGTGGAGGACAGATGTACTGAGCATAAACGGCACACACGATTACAGCAGCCAAGTAGATCTGCTATTGCCGAACATTGCTTGGATACTGGTCACCCCATGTTATATAATAACACCGAGATATTGGCATGCACGTCCAGCTATTGGGACAGTGTCATTAGGGAGGCAGTTGAGATTAAATTAGCGAGCAACTTCGTTAACAAGGATGGAGGTTTCTGTTTAAACTCTGTTTGGAATCCGGCTTTCTCCCTTGTCAAAAAACAGAGGAACAGAGTCAATGCTGCCTCACCTGCGAATTCATAGTCTCACTATCGATAGCTCTGACTTTGGTCATCTTTGGTGGCACTAGTGTGTGTGTGTGTGTGTGTGTGTGTGTGTGTGTGTGTGTGTGTGTTTGTTATCTTTCCTGCTTCTGTCGGAGAACCGAGGTATTAAATTTGCATGAACGCCGCCTGTCCGTTGCAGTTTACCTTGTAAATGGCGGGGTGTCCTCCCGCCGAAATATCGGCGGTCGCTGAAAGTGTTACCTGGCTGAATTCCCGGGAGTTATTTGAGAGTTGTATAAGCCAGGAGAAACTCAGGTCTCACAGCATTCCAACAGGATAACAACAGCATTCCAATAGGATAACAACAGCATTCCAATAGGATAACACACGCCTACATACTGCCTTTGTGACGCAACACGTTCTACAGTGCCGATATGTTGCCTTCGCATGTCCGATCACCATATCTGTCTCCAATCGAGGACATAAGCGACATCATCGGATGACAATTCCAGCGTCATCCGCAAACAGCATTAACCGTCCCTGTGCTGACCGACCAACTGTAAGAGGACTGGAACTTCATCCCACAAACTAACATCCCACACGTGTACAACACAACGCACGCACGTTTGCAAGCTTGCATTCAACATTTGCAATGGATAATCTTGCGCTTATATTAAGCTGTAATCTTCCAATGTTAACCACTTAAATGTGTTACCTAGAGAAACGTTTTCCCCAAATTTCATTACTCTAAATTACTTTGTTGTGACTTTTTTCCTTCACCGTAGTATAGCACATTTTCCGTAATTTAATGACTGATAATGAAGTGACAATTTTAAATTTAAAAACGGTGCCCGATATTAGGGCTTTTTCCCTTACAAACTGTAGACGGAGACCGAGGCTTGTCTACAGTGACAGATAGTTATGGATGCATGTTACAGCAGTTATGAAGAAATTAATAGGCTTGCACTAGACGATTCTCATGGGGAGCTGCATCACACCAGTCTTCGGACTGAAGACTAGAGCACAGTAGATACTTCGAAAATCCACAGCATGTCAGCTCGCTACGTTTGACTGGCGTACAAGAATGTCTATAGGTGCGCTTAACAAGTCTCTGATTTGGAGCGTAAGCATTCGCGCTCAGGCTCTTGCTTGTTAGCAGAGCAGTTGCGGCGTGGTGGTGGGGAGTGACAGCAACGCGCCGCATCGCGTGGTCGCGGCAACACGAGGGAAGCGGCCACAAGGAAAGACGCGTGGGTCAGTTTGGACAGCGGTGCAATCTAACAGCATGGCCAGGGGGCATTGACTAAATGGTTCAAATCGCTCTGAGCACTATCGGACTTAATAGCTGTGGTCATCAGTCCCCTAGAACTTAGAACTACTTAAACCTAACTAACCTAAGGACATCACACACATCCATGCCCGAGGCAGGATTCGAACCTGCGACCGTAGCAGTCGCGCGGCTCCGGACTGAGCGCCTAGAACCGCGGGACCACCGCGGCCGGCCCAGGGGGCATTGTCTAACGCCGACAATGTCTTCACATGTCAATCCCTAGATCGAGGAATGTTATATTTTCACGCAAAAAGATTGGTTCATAAAATATGTAGTGTACGTTCCGAATGTCAGCTTACACAAGCACTATGTCTCCAACATTTTAAAGAATACGTACACGGAAACTGTGAAGGAACCTGAGAGTGTATCAGAGGTTTTAAAACTTAAAAGAAAGGTCTCTGAAGAGGAAAAAGAAGTGGATGAAAAATCAGTGTGGTGTGCAGTTCGATTGAACTACACATTATCTTACTTTTAGCAAAGTGCTTTCATGGGCAATGATTACATAAAAGCGTATTTGGTAACTGTAGCTGAATAATTACGTCCACTTAAAATAGTACAGTTTCGCGTAGTGCCGATATCAAACTTGACTATCATGCGTCCCACACAGTAAAAAAAAAAAAGTGTGAAATCTTATGGGACTTAACTGCTAAGGTCATCAGTCCTTAAGCTTACATACTACTTAACCTAAATTATCCTAAAGACAAACACACACACCCATGCCCGAGGGAGGACTCGAACCTCCGCCGGGATCAGCCGCACAGTCCATGACTGCAGCGCCCGAGACCGCTCGGCTAATCCCGCGCGGCCCCACACAGTTCTTGGCACACGTCGTTCAGAGTGAGCTTGCAAAATTTTTGTAAAGAGTTTGTTGCATAGTTTTCAGCACCGTACAGAAGTGCACATACCGCATGCACACAACTGGATGTGGTATTTTTAGAATCGTTGAAGAAAGTGTAGAAAAGGGAGACTCCTCGTGGAATTTTTTTATGTGTCTACAAATGGAGCGCCAGTTGTGTTGGAGGGGGAAAAAATCTGGGTTCGTAGCGGAACTGGGCATGAAAACAAAAAGTTTCCAGTACACAAATCGCACTAATCTGCAACTTGAAGTAATTGATCTGTTATACGACATGAAACATAAAGGCGGTCTACCTCCTACCAGCATTTCCTTCAGGATCTATTTCATCGTTTAGACAAGTCTCCACTCTGTTCCCTGAGATGGAGGGTATACAGCAGCCGCTGCTCGCAGGCCTGCGCTCACGGTCTACTCGCGGAGCACCTTTACTGCGGAGTCCTGGAGTACAGCGCCCAAATCGTGAGACCACTTTGACCGGGCACGGTATGAACGGGCACAGTTGCCAAAAGCGAAGAAGCGGCGGAGTGCCAGTGGCGGCCGGTCCAGTTTTGGGGACGGGCCGAGGGCGCGACAGCGTGATTACATCGGGAGTTATTAGGCGCCGCTGCGGGGGCCGGGACCGGCCATTAATAACGCGGCTGGCAGCAACACGTGTAGCGGCGCGTCGCCGCTAATTGCGCGTCCTCCGCCCGCCTCAAGCGGTGGCCGGGCCGTGGCCACCAGCACGCCTTACGCCTAGCCCGGACGCCAACACCGCGCCCTTACACCTAGGCGTCACCTTCTACGGTCTACGGCTAGGTGTGCACTGTGGGAGCATTAGAACGCGGTGTTTGAGACCACACGAACTGCTGTAACGAAACCCGTGCACATTCCACCAACAGCAGCAGTAAGGCACCGATCAATAGCCCTATCCACTGAGGTGACAAAAGTCATGGGACAGAGATATGCACATACACAGATGGCGATGCTATCGCATAATAAGGTATAGAAGGTCAGTGGACTGGCGGAGCGCCGGCCGCGGTGGCCGAGCGGTTCTAGGCGCCCAGTCCGGAACCGCGCGACTGCTACGGTCGCAGGTTCGAATCCTGTCTCGGGCATGGATGTTAGTTAGGTTTAAGTAGTTATAAGTTCAAGGGGACTGAAGACCTCAGAAGCTAAGTCCCATAGTGCTCAGAGCCATTTGAACCATTTTGAACTGGCGGAGCTATCATTTGTACTCAGGCGATTCACACAAAAGGTTTCAGACGTGACTGTGGCCGCACGACGGGGATTAACAGAGTTTGAAAGTGGAATGGCAGTTGAAGCTAGACGCACAGGACATTCCCTTCCGGAAATCATTAGGCAATTCAATATTCCGAGATCCGCAGTGTCAATAATATGCCGATAATACCAAACATCAGGCATTACCTCTCACCACGGACATTGCAGTGACCGACGGCCTTCACTTAACGACCGAGAGCAGCGGCGTTTGCCCGGAGTTCTCAGTGAGTGTTAAAAGACTAGCAACATTGCGTGAAATAACAGGAATGAATGTGACACGTACAACATACGTATCCGTTAGGCCACCGAGGGGGAATTTGGCGTTAAAGGGCTACTGCAGCAGACGACCGACGCGAGTGCCTTTTCTGACTACACGACATCGCCTGCAGAGCTCCTCCTGGGCTCGTGACCATATCGGTCGGACCCTAGAGGACTGGTAAACCGTGGCCTCGTCAAAAGAGTCCCGTTTTCAGTTGGTAATAGCTTATGGTAGGGTTCGAGTGTGGCGCAGACACCACGAAGCAAGGCGCCCAAGTTGTCGACAAGGCACTGTGCAAGCTTCTGGTGGCTCCACAATGGTGTGGGCTGTGTTTACGTAGAACAAACTGAGTTTTCTGCTTCAACCGAACAGATCATTGATTAAAAATGGTTACGTTCGGCTACCTGGAGACCATTTGCAGCCATTCATGGACTTCACGTTCCCAAACAACGATGGAATTTTTATGGATGAGAATGTGCCATGTCATCGGGCCACAACCGTTCGCGATTGGATTCAAGAATATTCTAGACAATACCAGCGAATGATTTGTCCACCCAGATAGGCCGGCATGAATCCCATCGAACATTTATAGGACATAATCGACAGGTCATTTCGTGAACAAAATCCTGCACCGGCAATTCTTCCGCAATTATGGACATCTACAGACGCAACATGGCTCAGTATTTCTGCAGGAGACTCCCAACGACTTGTTCAGTCCATGCCACGTCCAGATGCTGCACTACGCCGGATAAAAGGAGGTTCGATACGATATTAGGAGGTATCCCGACATGAATTATTGTTTTCTCCAGCTGAATTTATTGTGGTTGACGCAAATAAATAGATGAAATCAGTCTTCCTATATTTCCGAAAGCCGTTTGGCACCGTACCATATCGCCGACAACTAATCAAGACACGATCATGCTGAGCAGATTTGTGAATATTGATTGTCTCCGTTAATATTTGCTAATACAACCCAACATGTTATACTGGGCAGCTAGTGTCCTGCAGAAACCAAAGTAACATCGGGTGTGTCCCAAGCATCTCAAATGCTTTCAAAACCATCTATCAGACGCACTATTAGATTGTTCGCTGACGATGCTGTTGTCTACAGTAAGTATCGTTGTTGGACGATCGTCGGGAATTGTACTAACACTTGAAGATAATGCCTATAAAAACGAGAAAGAACGGTATAGTACCTGATTACAGGTTTAGTTGTGAACAATTATAGCACATCAGATTGTGCGAGTACTTAAGGGTAATACTAAAAAGCGATATGAAATGGGACTACGGCGTAGAATTAGTTTTATGAAAGGCAAATGGACAACCTGAACAGGAAATGTTACACAAGATGTTAGTGCAAACACCTCTGGAGGTATTGTTCCAGCGTTTGGATATCTTATCAAGTAGGCTAGACGAAGAAGTCGAATGAATTCAGAGACGCGCTACTAGGATTGTAACACGGCCATTATGATGTTGCTCGGGGATCTTAAGAGAGAATATCCGAAAAAAGATGACTTAGTTCTCGGGAAGCAGCAGTTGGCTAAATTTACAGGATCTGTATTCGAAACTGACACTGCTGCCAGCAACTTCTATCTGCCGTAGGGATAACGTCAATAAGATAACAGAGATTAGGGCATGTACAAAGGGCATGAACACAATCGTTGCCCTCGCTAAATACGCGAATGGAATAGGAAAGAAAATCCGTAACGTTGGTACGACACCATCTCCGCCATTTGTATGTGACAGTGAATTGCGGAGTACTTACGTAGATGCAATGTGTAAGTATAATGCCCATTTTGAAAAATAAGAATATAAAATACGTTTCTTGCTGTCTTGCCACAATACAGTTCTAATTCTTTTTCCGTTTCCCGTTTGGACAACAACCCGTAATTGTGGATCATACTATGAAGACGTACTCGCGGATACATAGGGCTGCTCGTTCAGAGCTTCGAACGTTTTTGTACGCCGGTAAAAAGAAGAACCCATAGTTATGGGGATATTCCAGAGACAGTTGATAAACGATAACACAAAAATTTTCGACCCTACAGAAATCTTTCGAAGACCAAATCAAGCAGATTACTTTCCACTGCAAGTAGTCCTGCTTTGATTGCTGCCCAAACCGCGCATAATACATTCTTAGATGTCAAAAAGAGGCAACAGATGCGACAACTGTGACACACATTACGCCAGCTCAAACTCTGAGAGAGCTTCGCTTTGCAGTAAAGCGGACGTCGCGGGTCTGGCAAGGGTACAGATTATATATTGCAGTCACACTCATAAAATTACGAGCGAAATGGTCCGACATTTGTTTGTGTCAAGCTACACAAGATGACGAGTGAAACCTAGCTTTAGCAATGGCACCGCACTAGCCGTATGCCCATAAAATTGCTTAAGTGATCAAAAACCACATTACAAAATTCTAGAAAAGGTTAACCGGGGTCCCTCTCTATGTTCCTAACCTTGCGTTGTTGAGCCCGAAAATACACCGTGACTGCCTTATGACATTATCCCTTGGCGGTAATTGCTGCTGTGAAATGTCGCTGATAGTGGCGTTACTGAACAGGAGAGCTCTGTAGCGTATCGCAACAGTAGCTGATGAAATTCCACGTGTATGGAAGACTAGACTTGACATGAGTGTGCTTTCACTGTTCTCTTTTTCCTGTGACGTTCGGCGACGCAGTCTTCCGTCCACAACTGTACACGTCCGACGCGCGAGCAACGTGCGCACTCTTTCCACATACACACAAACGCAAAAAAAACCACGGCGGCAAAATATTTTCATTTCGGGAATTCTGTAGATTTAAAACTCGTACGAGGAGGGCACCAGAACCATATGTTTACGGCTGGAAACGTTAAAAAATACCGCTGTCCACATAAAAGGATCGGCGAGGCGCCTAACGCACTTGTGCTCCTTCCTTTTTCATCGTGGAGGCCTGCGCCGTCAGATTTACGGGGGAACGTGAGTTACGGCGCAGCGCGCATCGCTAGCCACGCCGCGCCGCGCCGGGCGAGGCTACCCAGGCAGCGTCCGCGGTCGCTGATAGCGCGGCCCCGCGGCCAGTCGCGGAATTACCCAATTAAAAAAGTTAATCACGGCGCGGGCGCTGCGTGCTGATTAGCTGTGTATCGGGCCGCATTATATCAAACGGACGCAGTCATTTTCGCCCGCGACGCCGGCCGCCGGTAGCGCGTAGCGGCTATCCCTCTCCAAACCCCCCCCCCCCCCCTCCAAACCCGGTCCCTATTACCGGCCGGATGTGAGGCTGGTGACATTCCGGCGGCGCCCTCGCCCCGGGAGGATTTTTTAATTAAAAAGGGAAGCTTTGCCTGTGGCCGGCGAAACGCGACCGAAATCCCCAATGGATATGAGCCGCGGTGGCGGTGGCGGCTAGGGGGCTGCTGAGTGAATGGTGTTCATTAGCAGGAAGTCCGCCGGCCGGCTGCCACTTGCCTCCGACCAAACTAATTTCTCGCAGTTGAACCTGCGGCGAATATTAATGGCTGCGGCGCGGAAACTGCGCTACTCTGAGCTGTCTGTATTCCGGGCGCGAGCCGCGCCGCTCAACAGCTCAGTCAGACCGTCGCAGTTTTTTCTTCTTCTCACTATTCCCCTTCTTCGGCCGTTCATACTTCCTTGCAACGCGTGCCCAATGCGAGGACGAATACACTGTCGAACACAATAATATTACCTGCTAGGTGACAAGTCCACAGTGTAGCCTCCCTAGTCTCGGTCCCTCTCACGGTAAAGGTCAGGGATTGCAGTTCCAACGGCGAGTATGCATTTTCCATTTTACATGTATCCATAGTACGTAACCAATATGGCGAGTTACAGACGGAATAGGGAGACTTATAATGTACAGTGACGACCGAAAGCTATCAAACTGATAGTCCAGTATTTCCATGCTTGTGCGATATACTGATTAAAGTTTTATCCTTATGCGAACTTATTTTCAGTACAGAGAAAAAACATTGCTACATGCGAAGAATGCTGTTGAGTACGACGGCTACCGGGTATGTCTACCGTTTTCAGATGAAGATCGAAGCACAGCATGCTCCATCTTTCATCAGTTTCTCCGGAATCAGTGTCCGTATAGAACAGTTGTTACTGAAACATGAAGCGAATAATAAAGCATGAAGGTACTAGTGGTTGATAATAAGTCTACAGGTGTGTGTGTGGGGGGGGGGGGGGGGGCGGCTTGTACGAACAACGTTGATCTGGCAAAAAGCTCTGTAGTCGAAACGCAAATTAAAGTAAAATGCCAAGGGTCACTTGACGTATGTGTGAAGTAGGCATGTATTACATGCGCAATATAACGTGACACTTCGGCCAGAGCTGCCGAGAGCGGAAGAATCGGTACAATTCAGGGAATATTGCCTGGTTTCTCCGTCGTGCCAATTTTAGTTAGCAAACAATGCTGTTCGAGTCTCACTGTAAGGGAGTCTTTTGCAATTTGCAGCAACAACGTTACATTTCTGAGATTAACAATCGTTAGCTTCGTGTACACTTCTACTTTCGTAGAAATACGGGTGTATCTTCGTTTTATATGCTGCCCACCCTGGAAGAAAAGTGAATGTGTGACACAGGGATCGTCCACTACTGCTCACAGCATCTCCTGCGTGAAGTGTAAAAATACATTTTGCGAAAATCACTGTGACTACCTGGCTTGTGACATAATTCGTAAGGAAAAGAATTCATGCGTGTTGTAATGAGAGAAGACAGTCAGCTTTCCGTCCAAGGAAGGTGTGGTATATTGTAGAAAGTCTAGATTACTTCAGTAGGAGATCGAGCAGCTACTAAAACACACACACACACACACACACACACACACAACACACACACACACACACACACATTTTTAATAATTCACTAAAACTTGAGTATGGCAAATATTTAAATTTGGGCACAATTACTATCCTCACATATGACATGTATTTTATACTGTCGCTGACAAATGAAACGCTTAGCATTTCGTTCATAGCAGAATGACCGTTTCAGATCAGATTACAATTGTCTATAATTGGATATAAAGTCCTGAACAACTGTTCTATTGCATGAAACCAATCTACGTAAGGGAACACCTGGGGGGGGGGGGGGGCGGGGGGGGGGGGGCGTGTCCAGTTCAGTGATGCGTCTGGCAACAACTGTCTTTATTTGTGGTGCCGTTGTGAGGTATCAAATTTTGCTTGAGACCTCTTTCTGAGGACGACGCCACAGCAGGTAGTAATAAATGGCGAGTTCTGTGAAGTGCTTACGTCGCTCAGTCATGAAAGCGTATCGTAAGTGTACTACCTGCAGCTTTGGGAATACAGAAATTGTGCAGACATTACTGCCATTGATGACCAGACGAACGCCAAGAATTGGCTAAATGTGAAATCTACTAATCTGCTGCAATGTGACATTGTTAAATAAATCAAGATGCAAACAGAGCCACTTTACGAACACGGCACGGAGGCCGGCAGGACTACCATCTGCAAACCAACCTGCTCTCCAAAGAAGGTCGTGGTATATGGATTGAAATGAAATGAAATGATGAGGCAAAATGATTAGGATAGCACAGATAACCACTTGCCGGCTGCGGTGGCCGAGCGGTTCTAGGCGCTTCAGTCCGGAACCGCACGACTGCTACGGTCGCAAACCACTTGCCGGCTGCGGTGGCAGAGCGGTTCTAGGCGCTTCAGTCCGGAACCGCGCGACTGCTACGGTCGCAGGTTCGAATCCTGCCTCGGGCATGGATGTGTGTGATGTCCTTAGGTTAGTTAGATTTAAGTAGTTCTAAGTTCTAGGGGACTGATGACCGATGTTAAGTCCTATAGTGCTCAGAGCCATTTTAACCATTCTTTTGATAATCAGTTTCCGAGCGAAGGGGACTTCCGACCCGACCGGGAATATATGACGTCTACAGTTCGTTTACGGTTTGGAAAAGCAGCAAACACATAACGTCAATGATAAGGACGCGCATATGCCACACAAACTTCCCCTGTCACCTTCACAGGATTGGGTTCGAGACTCCTTAACTTGTTCATGCGATATATCAGAAGTGATTTAAGTCCCACATATTTTTCGTGTAAGTGGTATCGCGATCGGTAATTACATTTTTGCAGCATGGGACTAAGCAACCTGGAATACTATTTTGCTAATAATATCACATTTCTCCGGAAAATGGAACAAAATGGTTCAAATGTCTCTGAGCACTATGGGACTTAACTACCGAGGTCATCAGTCCCCTAGAACTTAGAACTACTTAAACCTAACTAACCTAAGGACATCACACACATCCATGCCCGAGGCAGGATTCGAACCTGCGACCATAGCAGTCGCGCGGTTCCGGACTGAGCGCCTAGAACCGCTAGACCACCGCGGCCGGCGAAAATGGAACAACTTGCTAAATCGTCGTGGAGAATGTAACTTGCACATATAACAGACTGTCCACTCCCACGGAGTGCTTCAGTAGCATGGTAACAGGCGTTGGTTTGACTACTTGATATGGAACTTCACGTGTCCGATTGGCGGCAACACTGACCATGGTCATATTGAAGCGGAGCAAGTCAATGAACAATAATAAACTAACATTAAACGGAGGTTCCGTTTGTCACTGGAATTATTCAAACAACCTCATAAGAAACTGAAACCGTGTGCCTGCAACCGTGGAAAAAGAACTTCAAAAAAAGTTCAGTATATTCACGGAAATTGTGGCTGCCGTAAACTGCTGGATGTGGGCTCGACTTTACGCCAACAACTAAATACATGCAGATCTCACAAACATACAACAGAATTCATCGCAATTATTTGGGCCTTTGCATCACAGAGCAGGTGGCTGATCGGGTGTCAGGTGATGGACGATGCTCAACACCGCCAACGCGGCGACCTGACATCGGCGTTCCTTGCGAGTGTGGTCCCGTCGGCCGCAGGCAGCCTCTCGCGCAACGAACGATGTAAACAAACCAATATTTCAGGATGTTCCCCGAAGCCGCACTTAATTACACGCTGTGCATCCGACCGGGCTCCACAGTGCGTAAATCACAGCGCATCCTCTAATCGCGACGTACGGTTCAAATGTTATCACTTCCTCCAGGCCTCAGCATGGCCAATCCCCAGAACACTCCTAATTTCCTAATGGGATAACGTGCTACGAGCCGCTATTTATTACTCAAATCTCTGTACTCGTGTTTTCCCATGCTGCCGTGACGACGGCATTTGAGCTACGATTCTCTCCATCTCCACCTTGTGCATGTATAAGTGGCCGAGCGGGTGTGTGTGTGTGTGTGTGTGTGTGTGTGTGTGTGAGAGAGAGAGAGAGAGAGAGAGAGAGAGAGAGAGAGACTATAATCCACCCAGAACGTCTGAACAGGTCGCTACCCGCACCATTAATTATACCGTCCTGTACACACTTTCAAAATAACTCAAAACTCGCAATCAACAAAGCGGGTATCCCAAGAAGTACATGTATATATGTGACTACCATTTTGGGGGAATGGCCCGTCGAAAACAGCAAATGGCGGACAATAATTTACACAAACTTTCTAATATCGGCAGTAAGTTCTAAAAATTGTAATTCAGAGAAACTAGAGGAAGCAACTGTTCAACGTGGGAATACATGGTATGTTAAATATGTATATGGCCACACACAACACTCAGTATGCAAATTAATATAAGGGAACTTGCATTATGTTATTTTATAAATGAAATGTGCGTATGGTATATTTGGCAAGGAGTCCACTTCTGGGAAGTTCGGCTACTTGATGCAAGTCTTCTTATTTGACGCCATTTGGCGACTTGCGCTTCGATGATGATAATGAAGAAATGATGGTGAGGACAACACACAACCAGTCCCGAACGGAAAAAAAATCCCTGACCAGGCCGGGAATCGCACTCGAGGTCCCGAGATCGAGAGTCTGCAACGCTGACACCAAGACTTCGAGTTGCTGAAGGCGTTCTTTTACAATATAATGTTATCTTTATAATGTCGCTGATCCGTACAACAATCACGTAAACATATTTGAATGGTCATTTTTGCAGTTCGTTACTTTATATTTGCTTTCGCTCAGCAGTATCTTCATCTATAGTCCGGGGTGTTGGCGGAAGGTATTTTGTTTACCACTGTGTCTCACCTCCCACCCCCTCCCCCGCTTCTCTGTTCTAGTCGTGAATGGTTCCAGGGAAGTACGAGTGAGTGTTGGTTGGTCTCCGTGTGAGCTCTCATCCTCCTAATTTTACGTTAGAGGTCTTTTCGCGAGATTTATGTGGGAAGTTAGCAACATACACTCCTGGAAATTGAAATAAGAACACCGTGAATTCATTGTCCCAGGAAGGGGAAACTTTATTGACACATTCCTGGGGCCAGATACATCACATGATCACACTGACAGAACCACAGGCACATAGACACAGGCAACAGAGCATGCACAATGTCGGCACTAGTACAGTGTATATCCACCTTTCGCAGCAATGCAGGCTGCTATTCTCCCATGGAGACGATCGTAGAGATGCTGGATGTAGTCCTGTGGAACGGCTTGCCATGCCATTTCCACCTGGCGCCTCAGTTGGACCAGCGTTCGTGCTGGACGTGCAGACCGCGTGAGACGACGCTTCATCCAGTCCCAAACATGCTCAATGGGGGACAGATCCGGAGATCTTGCTGGCCATGGTAGTTGACTTACACCTTCTAGAGCACGTTGGGTGGCACGGGATACATGCGGACGTGCATTGTCCTGTTGGAACAGCAAGTTCCCTTGCCGGTCTAGGAATGGTAGAACGATGGGTTCGATGACGGTTTGGATGTACCGTGCACTATTCAGTGTCCCCTCGACGATCACCAGTGGTGTACGGCCAGTGTAGGAGATCGCTCCCCACACCATAATGCCGGGTGTTGGCCGTGTGTGCCTCGGTCGTATGCAGTCCTGATTGTGGCGCTCACCTGCACGGTGCCAAACACGCATACGACCATCATTGGCACCAAGGCAGAAGCGACTCTCATCGCTGAAGACGACACGTCTCCATTCGTCCCTCCTTTCACGCCTGTCGCGACACCACTGGAGGCGGGCTGCACGATGTTGGGGCGTGAGCGGAAGACGGCCTAACGGTGTGCGGGACCGTAGCCCAGCTTCATGGAGACGGTTGCGAATGGTCCTCGCCGATACCCCAGGAGCAACAGCGTCCCTAATTTGCTGGGAAGTGGCGGTGCGGTCCCCTACGGCACTGCGTAGGATCCTACGGTCTTGGCGTGCATCCGTGCATCGCTGCGGTCCGGTCCCAGGTCGACGGGCACGTGCACCTTCCGCCGACCACTGGCGACAACATCGATGTACTGTGGAGACCTCACGCCCCACGTGTTGAGCAATTTGGCGGTACGTCCACCCGGCCTCCCGCATGCCCACTATACGCCCTCGCTCAAAGTCCGTCAACTGCACATACGGTTCACGTCCACGCTGTCGCGGCATGCTACCAGTGTTAAAGACTGCGATGGAGCTCCGTATGCCACGGCAAACTGGCTGACACTGACGGCGGCGGTGCACAAATGCTGCGCAGCTAGCGCCATTCGACGGCCAACACCGCGGTTCCTGGTGTGTCCGCTGTGCCGTGCGTGTGATCATTGCTTGTACAGCCCTCTCGCAGTGTCCGGAGCAAGTATGGTGGGTCTGACACACCGGTGTCAATGTGTTCTTTTTTCCATTTCCAGGAGTGTATTAGTCGACTCTTCTACGAACGTACATACTCAGAATTTTAACAGTAAACCACACCGTGATGCAGACTGAATAATTATTCTCTTGCAGCGCCCACCGCTGCAGATGGCTGAGCATCTCTGCGACGCTTTCGTGCTTATTAAATGAAGCTGTGACGGAAAGTGTTGCTCTTCTTTCGAATTTCTCTATTTCCTCTATCAATACAATCTGGTACCGACCCGCACTGACGAGCAATATTCAAGTACTGGTCGAACAACGGGTTTATAAACTACCTCCTTTGCGGGTGGATTACACTTCCTGAGGATTCTTCCCATTAATCCCAGTCTGACGTCTGCCTTACTTGCTATTATGATTATGTGGTCGTCTCACTTTAAATCGCTGCATACGTATACTCGCAGACATTCAGCAATGGCCTGCTTCCGGTAATTGTTCTGGAATCGTGTAATCTTACAATAAAGTGTCTTTCCAGCGTATTTATGCGCAACGCGTTGCGCTCGGAGTCACCGCCTTGAGCAAGTTACATTTCCTTCTATTTGGTTCTTCCACCCAGATATGTATCGGTACTGTTGCAACAATTCATACTACAGAACTTTGCCTGGTAGTATCCTTTTTCGTACGAGAGTATCTCATGTTCTCCTAATCGAAAAGCAGCTGCGAGAATGTAGTAAAGTATTTAGCTTACTTTGAAAATCAAGCAGTCGCGAATCTGTTGTTAAATAGCGTGTGGTACAATAGTCACAACTGAAGAACCGCCCTGTTGAATCTGGACAAATGAACTGTGGGACTGGAATGGAGATGAAGTCTATTTTGACGGACAACAAACTCTCAGTTAAAGATGTGCACAGTACTTCATTGCGCAGATGTGATATTTGTCATTGGGCTGCAATGGAAGTTTTTAGGAACTGGTATGAAGAAATAAGACGCGAAACGCAAGTAAAACGCGCAAATACCAATGTTTATGAATTAAGAGGAAATGGCTTTAACGTGTTGAAAAAATGGAAGACCCCAGACTGCTACCGACAATCTGATACTGTTAACAATCACCACGCAGAATCAAAGACGGGGTACCAGCAAGTCTTAAGTAGCCTGAAGAGGTACAGTCCAGACCAGGAACATTCTAACTTTTTTTCTCTTCCCGACGATAAAGGAACAAACTGTTGACAGTTGGTTGACGGATGATGAGAGCTTTTCAGAAGATATGAAAGAATGTACCGAGTCAAGAGGCGGCTACACCATACGAGGAATGACTAACTAAACCAATATTGCATTACCATAAACGTCCCAATCTTCTAGGCACCGGAAATGCGCCGGCCGCGGTGGTCTAGAGATTCTAGGCGCGCAGTCCGGAACCGCGCGACTGCTACGGTCGCAGGTTCGAATCCTGCCTCGGGCATGGATGTGTGTGATATCATTAGGTTAGTTAGGTTTAAGTAGTTCTAAGTTCTAGGGGACTGATGACCACAGAAGTTAAGTCCCATAGTGCTCAGAGCCATTTGAACCATTTTTGAACCGGAAATGCGGTAAATGTTGTGTATTTTGATTTTTTTTTATATTGACTATACATGTCTTCCAGTGACGAAACATTTTTAATTTTCATAACATGTTTGACATCATTGGAAGCTATGAATGATAGTCAACTACTCCATATATCGCAAAGAAAAGGCTATAGGGCGAATTGCAAGCACATGACGATTTTCCCCGTAGACAAATACGTCTCGTTACACAGGTTGTCACAAAATCCAAAGATAACGGTGGCGTTGTTAAGCTAAGAGAAATATGATATTTTAGGGAACAGAAGTATTAGTGAAAGTATGAGACGCGATTTAATCAGACTAGTAGAATGCAAAGAATATAAGGTGGAGTTCAAAGTCTATCGAAAGTAACATTAGTGGAGATGGACAACCATCTTACATGGAGAAGCAATCACCCGTGGACTTGTAATATAAACTGTATGAGAAGCCACAGAAGTGGTTTGGAAAGTCACTGAAACCTCAATCTTGATGACTCGGCGCAGTTAAAACCCTGTATCCCATCTACGGGATGGTGACGTTGAGATGGTGTCCTCCTTGGTGCAATTTGAGAAGCGGGAATTCCACACTGTCAGTTTTAAACCTCTCCACGTATTTCCTTTTCGCAATTGGTCACTAAAAACACTTCAATGCCCTGAAAAATCAATAAAATATGGTGACAAAAATTCATTACGGAACACTATATTAGCCACCAATGTTATGAACCATGAAGTGGACAAAAAAATTAAGCGTTTGAACTTCCTAGCAGATTTGCCAGACCGGGACTCGAACCCGGAACCTTGCCTTCTGCGCACAATACTCTCCCGACTAAGCCATCCAAGCATAACTACCATCTTACTTCCGCCAGTATCGCTCTCCTATTTTGCAAACGTCTCTGCAGCTCTCCCGCACACGTTGCACGACTACCACTCCTGGGAGAAAAGATATTACCTGGGTTTTGATTAAGCTACTTTTCCACAAAAGCCTTTCTTCCAGGAGAGTGAGTCAGTCAAGGCGTGCACTAGAACTTCTGAGAAGTTTGGAAAGTAGGAAGAAGATACTTGCGTAAGTAAAGCTATGTGTGCGTGTCGTGATTCATGCATGGATATGCCGCGAAAGGCGGCAAGATTCAGGGTTCGAGTCTCGATCTGGCAGGAAGTTTCAAAACAACCCACATTCCGCTGTAGGGTGAAACACTGATTCAAAACTAATCACAGTTATTCCACTTTTAAATGTTAACTGTGACAGGAAACGGATGGAATGGTCGTATTCAACATCCGTTCAATGTACGAAAATTACAGACAGAGCATTATTTGTTACGGACAAAGGTGAGAAAAGAAATAGCTAAAGGCCTTCTGGAGCAATCAATCAAGGAATAAGGAAAAGTAAACCCCGTGATCATATCCCGAAGACCACGCGATAGTCGACCGACCACCGTGTCATTGTCAAATCACGGAATACCATATAGTAATTTGCAGAATCGGCGAATACCTAATATACACGACACTTGCTCAATTTTCTTTTAGACTGGTTTCCTGACCAGTACTCGAGCTCAGAGCTTTGTATTTGTAGACGATGGTTTTACAAGCCAGCATTTTCGAGGATAACTCACGGTCGGAGTCAAAGCTCCAACCGCCACTTCATTTTAGACATGCCTAAGTGCAGAAAGAGTCTCCTGTGAGTCTTCTCAGAGAACAGCTTAGCCACAGCCCGAATTACGCTTCCAGAATGAATTTGCCACTCCGCAGTGAAGTATAATGAAATATCCCGGAAAAATTAAGATACTCATACGGCACGCATTGCCCTCGAAAGGCAAGAGTCAGTGTTCGGGACTCCGACTAGCACACAGTGCAGTACCAAAGGAACTTTGGTTGCAGTCCACTCAACTGCAGACAGTAACAATCATTCTAAATGTGGCATCCCCTTTCGAAAACGAGTTCGGTGTAATAATAACCACTGTGACACTGCAGATCGTACTTGTGTTTCTATAAGCTCACCAGAGAAAGTAACTAAGAAAAAGAGCAGAAAGATTGCTTTGGGGCGCTGTACATGGCGTAGAACTGGTAGTAGGCAGTCATGTGAATCTTTGACGCTCATGGAAGTATGTATGGATATGTGTGTGAAATGTTATGTGACTTAACTGATAAGGTCATCAGTCCCTAAGCTCACACACTACTTAACCTAAATTATCCTAAGGGCAAACACACACACCCATGCCCGAGGGAGGACTAGAACCTCCGCCGGGATCAGCCGAACAGTCTATGACTGCAGCGCCCCAGACCACTCGGCTAATCCAGCGCAGCACGCTCATGGAAGTGAAGTGGTGAGTACGTACCGAACAGTTGTATGGTAACAGGGCTGTAAGATGGGTCGAAGTGAAGTCTTAACAGAATGAAAGAAATGAGCTATCGAGTTTGGGCGTGCTTATTACCACACCATAAATTAAGTTGATTTGTCTATTGGTGTACCAATGTGTACTGTGCAACGTGTCTACAAGGCGTAACCAGCGTAAGAACAGTGACCGTAAAAAGATCCTAGCTGACGAGGACAGAAGTGTCACTTTTCAATCAGACAGGAATTGCTGCTTTCAGATCTATTGCAATTAGTTACCGAGCGAACACTCCGGTGGTAACTGCATGCAATGGACATTTGAAGTCTGATACCTCGCAAAAGGCCATGGCTCACAGCGGCACACAAGCTGTCTTCAAAAAGCCAAACAACGCACAAACTGGACAGTAGCTGATTGGAGGCGCGTAGAATGGTCCGACGAGTTGCAATTTTGTCTCCTATCAAATAACGCAAGGCGTTGAGGGCACCGATGGTCCAATGACGCGTTTAAGTCACAGTGTTGTAGGGTGTAGTTCACGCCGGAGGTAGTTCTGTGATCTTAAGGGGAAGTGTTTCATAACATGAGCTGAGTTCATTGGTCCAGGTTACCTCGGACTTGAATCAGGATGTTTATTTCGACCTTCTCGGTGAGCAAGTATTGTCCGTTCAGGTATATCGTCATCGTAAATATGCTGTGTCACCTCTTTCTCCCAAGATAACAATAGTCGAGTGTACAAGGCTGCACATATACTATTCTCGTAGATGAACACTCGGGTAGCATGTTGCACTTCAACTGACCCGCTGACCGCTACTATTTCAGTTTACATATCCCCATTCTCTCATTTGGACACATTGAGTGGAGCCGTGGACGTTGGAAAATGGAGTGCCAAGTGCAGAAATCGGAACACTTCCGACATATTCTTCTGTCTGAATTCACAGAGGGGTGACAGCAGCGAAGGCAGCCAGAAACACTTGCGCCGTGTATGGGGACAATGCCACTGGACAGAGCACGGCAAGAAAATGGTTTTCTCGTTTTAAGTAGGATCGTTATGAAATTTGTGACTCTTCACGTTCAGGAAGACCTTCTGGGTTTCATGAAGACCGTTTAAACGCATTAAACCACAATGACCCAAGTCCCTGTACTCGAGAACTGGCACATGTGATACACTATGATCATTCAACCATGCGACATTTACATGCAATGGGGGGAGGTAAAAAAATCGGGTGTATGGTTACGCATGCTCTACGCCAAAGTCACAAAAATCAGCGAGTGACCATACGTCCAAGCCTGCTTGCTCGTTATCAATTAGCTCATGAACAACACCGATTATTTCTATCCCGTAATGTTACTGGTGACGCCATGGAGTCTTTATCCTAAAATAAGTAAAATAAAAGGAAAGGCTGAGCCCAAACAAAGCAGCAACTCGCCGTTCAAGGACCTGCGCGCATGCACAAAATATCGTGTTATGCGTCTGATGGAACAGCGGTGCTGTGGTGTACTACGAATTGTCTCTCCGAGGTTTAACCATCACTTCTGACATTTATGGTCAACAACTGAGACGTCTTGCAGGCGCAGTCCAAGAACAACGACCAGGAATACGATCAGGAGTACTGCGTTAAATGATTCTACTCCACGATATGGGTTGACAAGTCACTCCGCACCGTCCTGATTCACCCGATTTTGCACCCTCGGATGATCACCGTTTCCACTGTCTATCGAATAATCTTGAAGGAACTTCTTTCCGGATGAAAATGCGCTCCGAACATGACAAGTTCTTCGCCTCAAAACCACGTGATTTCTAATGTCACAGAATCGATAAATTACCTCAGCGTTGCAGACTGTTGTAAGAGTAAAAGGGAATATATTACTGATGACTAAAGTCTCTGTTATGTGTATCGGTTGTATTTATTAAACTTACGAAAAAACGCCACCAACTTGTGCACCAACCGAATATAATCTGCCAGTAAACGAAAAGCGAGCAGTGCTTGTGGAGGAGCAAACGGCCTTTCCCGGAAAAACGCCACAACTGTCCTACAGAATTACTAAGCAAAACTTTCCCGTTTAGCAGTGCAGTGCAGCGTTCTGTGATTACCGCAGATTCTGTCAGTGTGCATTTTTTCGTAGTTATAGATTGAAGAGCCAAGGAAACTGGTACACCTGACTAATATTGTATAGGGCCTCCGCGAGCACGCAGAAGTGCCGCAGCGCGACGTAGCACGGATTCGAGTAATGTCTGAAGTAGTACTGGAGGCAACTGACACCATGAATCCTGCAGGGTTGTCCATAAGGCCGTAAGAGTACGAGGGGGTGGGGATCTCTTCTGAACAACACGTTGTAATGCATTCCAGATATGCTCAATAATGTTCATGTCTGCGGAGTTTGGTGGCCACCGGAATTGTTTAAACGCAGAACAGTGATCCTGGAACCACTTTGTAGCCATTCTGGACGTGTGGGATATCGCATTGTCCTGCTGGAATTGCCGAGGTCCATCGGAATGCACAATGGACATGAATGGATGCACGCGAACAGACAGGATGCTTCCATACGTGTCACCTGTCCAGAGTCGTACCTAGAAGTATCAGGAGTCAGGTATCACTCCAACTGCACACGCCCCACACCATTACAGAGCCTCCACCAGCTTGAACAATCCCCTGCTGACACGCAGGGTCCATGGATTCCTCAGGTTGTCTCCATACCCGTACATGTCCACCCGCTCGATACAATGTGAGACGAGACTTGGCCGACCAGGCAACATGTTTCCAGTCATCAACAATCCAATGTCGGTGTTGATGGGCCCAGGCGAGGCGTAAAGCTTTGTGTCGTGCAATCATCAAGGGTGCACGAGTGGGCCTTCGGCTCCGAAAGCCCATATCGATGATGTTTCGTTGAACGGTTCGCACACTGACAATTGCTGATAACCCAGCACTGAAATCTACAGCAGTTTGCGGAAGGGTTTCACTGCTGCCACGATGAACGATTCTCTTCAGTCGTCGTTAATACCTGGTATTCGCGGTACACCCGTGAAAGGGTCGTACGGGAAAATTCCCACTTCATCGCCACCTCGGAGATGCTGTGTCCCATCGCTCGTGCGCCGACTATAACACGTTCAAACTCACCTAAGTCTTGCAGCAGTAACCGATCTAACAACTGCGGCAGACAGTTGTTGCCTTATATAGACGTTTGCGACCTCAGCGCCGTATTCTGCCTGTTTAAGTATCTCTGTATTTGAATACGCATGCCTACACCAGTTTCTTTAGCACTTTACTGTATTAGTTACTAATTTCTGAATTGCGTACTGCGTTACCGTTTTTAGTGAAATATAAACACTCTCTACGCGAGTCAGCACACTGCGTCGCCACTGTGCCAAATCAGACGCTGCGGAAGGGTGGGTGTAACTTGTGAAAGAGGCTGTAGCTCCTTCTTGCGAAGTATCTCGGTAGACGGAGTGGGCACTCGCCTGCTCGCTCTTCATTCTGCACACCTATCTCTCGGGAGAGAGTGATTTTTGTGTCCGGTGTGCTACTAATTTGTCGCATGTGGCGTGAGCGGGATTCGAGCCCGACGTGGCAGTGACGTGCGAGACAGAGAGCGGCGGGTGGCGGGGCGGCGGCCAGGGCGCAGCGCAGCTGTTTTATGGGCGGCGGGCGGGCGGGCGGCGCGGCCCATTCGGCCTGGCCGCAAGTTTACAGCCGCGGGTGCAGGGGGCACTGATGGCCCCTCGTAACTTAGCGCGCTCCGAGGTGGGCCCAGAGCAGGGGCTACGCGACGCTCTCGTCTGGCCTAGCCCGCCCCGCGCTGGCCGGAGGAGGCGCCGCGCGATCCGCTCGATTTCTCGCCGCACACAGCGTAAATCAGCACGGAAGGGGCTTAAAAAATAGCCGCCAGGCGAGAATAAATGCTGCGGGCCCGCCGGGCTGCGAAATGCAGACAGCTGTCACTGCGGGAAATGCCAGCAACAACACCTAGCAGAAGAGCGTGCGTCTCGCGAAATGTCGACAAAAAATCAACGCACACAAATTAAATCTCGTTTTAAGTGTTACCGACAACCATTCTTCCAAGGCATGCGATTCGTGAATGGAACAGTGATGAAGAGCGGGGGGCGGGGGGGGGGGGGGGGGGGGAGATAATGCGCCAAAGGTACCCTCCACCACACCCTTGGGGGTACAGATGTAGATTATTGTACCCTATGTTAAATTTATCCCTGATGACTGGCCGTCAAGTATAACGTAATGGATTTTAAGAGTAATGAACTCCTCTAACCAATCACATATTTGTTTAAACACTCTGTATCATAGTATATTCTTTATGATTCTACAATATGGTGGAGTGTCTAACTCATTTCGGAAGTCCAGGACAGAATCTACTTCATCTCTTGCATAGCGTGATTTAAAAAAACTGCGTTTTCCTGAGTTTTTTCTGAATCCATGCTTCGTCTTTCAGTTAAATTTCTTTTCCTCTGATGTTACGCTGAGTGGTCTATAACTCTGTCCAAATTTTTATCCCTTATTAAATACATTTTTGTTGGGCACCTCCTATTCTTTTGAAGAATCTTCACATAAACTCTTAAACTAAAATTTCTGTAATAGGCTATAATATAATTAATATTACAACTGCAATACTATACCGTTTCATAATATTACATCATTTCATTGTACTGCCTTTAAATGTACGTTCTCACATCCTTCCATGTTCCTATGGCCTAACTCCACGTGAAGCGTGGACTACGATTGACGTAATGTAATATATTCTTCCTGTTTCTCCACTCATTCACTGCTGAATATAAAATCTGAAAATTCTACCCAAGATCATGGACAGACCGAATCTGTGGACATTTATAACGGTGACTTTTGCAGCTACACTTACGACTCAACGCTTATCGATTTCGAAATTTACACGTATACATAACCGTATGAGTTCTTTATTTGTGTGACCACGTTGTCCGTAGTTGCTTTACAATTCTTGAGGGTATTTTTGTTCTGTCGTTGCAAGTACAAAAACGCGTGTTTTTTTTCACCAGATGCGTTTAGCTTTGAGTTAAAGCATCATCAGTGGTCAAATCTAAATGTAAATAACTTAATTACAGACCACTGATGATGCTTTACCTCACTAAAACGAAAGGCTTCTAGTGAAAAAAACACATTATTTTAGTTGCAACGACAGAACAAAAATACCCTCAAGAATATCCTTATAAGACTCAGAATACGTTTAAGTGATGGGAAATGATGAAGCAATTTCTTCGTCAAGGCTGCGCGTCGTGATTAATAGCTAGCAAGTGTAAAACTGTCTCGCCAGATGCTGAGTTTTGCCAAGGGTATATAGCTCGCACTATACTTAACGCCTTCTGGTATTTAAACCGCAGTAGGCTTAAGAGCACATGAGTCACATTCCAACTTAGCTGTCAAAACCACGAAGGAAACAAGAGACGAGCCTTTTACGACAGGGACTGAATTCGGTTTCATCGGTGCGTTCCATGCAATAAATCAGAGCCGTTAGTCATAAGGGGCGCACTAAATTATCGCTTCGCAGACGTGCCATTTAACAGGCGATGACCGAACTTCACAGTCACCAACAAGAGAGCCAGAATTTTCGCCAGTGTTGTCAGAGTTGATGGTTTACAGGAAAGATGGGCATCTCTAGTACGACACATGAAGTAAGTCCACAAAAGTTTACAGTGCCACTTATGCAGGGGGATTTTTACTAAAAATAGAAGCGGCATTTTTAAAAATATTTCTTTCCGGTTTCGATCCCACAATGTTTCCTTCATGTTTAACTAACACATAATTCTATCACAGTGTTTTGTCTTTATCAGTTGACATCTACGTATAAAAGTGCCCATAAAATTGCAGTAATAAGGTGTTTGTGGTTTTTTTCTATTGGTAATGTATCTTCAGGAATGGGAAAGTGGCCATCCTACATTACTGTCCCGCGCAATAGGGAACTTTCCAACAGAAGATATTTGTAGTGCAAAAACGACATAGGATTTTCGAAGTAGTCACCATTAAACAGTTCTTATATCCACTTGTAATGCTGCTTATGCTGATCTGGTTCGTAATTTAGTCTCTGAAGATAGTTTTTTCCTAATATATAGTTCTTTTGCTTAAAGCATCACCAAGCATAGGGTGTATATGCGGACAAGGAAAAACAGTTCCCGGATTTCCCAGTTAAAAATACTTTTTCCCGTGTGAAAATATACTTTTTTCCGTGTTTAAGTGACAACAATCGTTACCTAGACCTGTAAAACTTATTAATCCTCACAATGGTTAAGGTTTTAGACACCTGCGTTGAACTTCCAGGCACTTTAGAAAACGAACACCCCCTCCGAGAAAATAAGCCGCGTTTTGGAAAGATATTCGATGTGCAGCAACATGTACGCAGCATATTTTCGCATAACGTAAGTATATATTCGAGTTCCACCGAACACAGCACGTTAGTTTCCTAAGCACTGAAATCGATATTGCTATGCGCTTTTGTAAGCCAATCATAGCTCATGTCACGTGATCTCGCCAACCGATTATAGATCTTCAGAGCATAGGACACTTGATGTAGCCACCCAATAGCAACGTCACCGTTAAGAAGTGCGAACATACAAATAGGAAAAGTTAATGGTTTAAATTAATATACACAGTGTAGCTACAGGAAAGCTAAGCTTTCACATATAATATTGGTCTTTTTTTCGTTTGTTACGCTTCAAGATACGTCACTCAAATGTGTCAGTAAAATTTTAAATACTGAAGTAAATGTCCGGTCATCTGGGCTCGACATTCTTCCAAGTGGCTGGTCTTCAAACTGTTAAGCTTTAAATGAAAGTCAAACGCTCTGTGATTTAAGAAACTTAAAGGACATTCTCGCACGTAACATAATTCATCTTGCGTAAAATGAAATGTACTTTGAAATTAACGCTATTAAAACCACCATTCACATTGTTTTCCCGCGACCTGTTAGAATTCGTTCCAGCAATTGTCACACAGCACCAGAAAAACAGATGTTACTGCACGTGCGCAACTACTATTACGTAGGAATCCCGTATGTTCGCACATATATAGCATTAAGAGATCTTACAGAGCATCAAGAGATCTTACATTGCGTCATAAACGAAACAGGACATCAGATGGTACACCGATAACATCGGAATTTCGTAAATCATACTAAAATACATAATTCGGCTTAAAGCGCACATTCGTATGTCCAGATTCACAAACATGTAGGCTCCAACCTGATATTATTAAGCTTTCCACAGTGCCTTTCGGGATGCAAATTTTCTTGGAGTACCAGTACTGTAATATCTCATGTTTGGTTCTTCATTATGGCATAATACCATACGTGCCGGAAGATGAAAACGTGCACTTGAAATTGAAGGAACAGTTGAAACACTTCGTTTCAAATAAATTAACTGTGCCTGCGGAAAAGACTAATACAAGGCTAATTTCTTTAGAAAATCGACAAAAATAACTTCATCGTTCTGAAAGGCGATTAATGCTCTTGCCAAAAACGTAAAAATCAGAAAACTGAAACTAATAACATATTTCAGCCTTTCGTAATTATGTGAATGTATTTTAGTTCACTTGATAGCTCCCGGCCACAGAACCGTATTTTGTTTTCGTTTGACGTGAGAGCTCTAAACGAAGAGGAAACAGTAAAATCACTAAAAGTGAAAACTGGTCACGTGGAAACTACTCCCCCTCGCCGCTATAACTTAGACTGTTCTGCGCATGTACGAATCTGGCAGCTTGGGAGCACCAGAAAAAATGTTCCGGGTAGCATGTGGCTGTTTGTCGCTACTGTTGATACAGCTAATAGCCACACTTCAAGTAGCCAGAAGCGGGAGCAAGCGCTGCTCGCTCATACGCGACTCAACTGCGCTTGCGCACGAGCCAGCTGGCAACTGTTCAAACGAGCCTGTTGTGAACAGTTGTGACGTCACCCTCAACGGAAGCAGTTTATTGTTACGAAGAATTGTATAGTCTTCGTGCTAAAGCCTTCGACACATTTTGTGTTGGCAGAGCCGGCCGAAGTGGCCGTGCGGTTAAAGGCGCTGCAGTCTGGAACCGCAAGACCGCTACGGTCGCAGATTCGAATCCTGCCTCGGGCATGGATGTTTGTGGTGTCCTTAGGTTAGTTAGGTTTAACTAGTTCTAAGTTCTAGGGGACTAATGACCTCAGCAGTTGAGTCCCATAGTGCTCAGAGCCATTTGAACCATTTTTTTGTGTTGGCAGACGTATGTGTGTGCACTGTTTTTCGTTGTTGTAAATGGCGTATTTCCTTATTTTGATTTTTTTGTCTCGTTTTTGATTTATGGGTGCAGTCTTGTTCTGCAGCGGCGGGATACAGTAATATTCTTTGTCCGAATATCAGTTCTTACCAGCCAAAATTACAAAAATTGAACTGAAAACTAAAACAATGAGAAATTCCCGGAATTCTGAAAAATTCCGGGGATTTCCCGGTTTTCTCCCAGATGAAAAAATTCCCGGGTTTTCCCCAGACTTCCCGGCTGTCCTGGGACGTATACACGCTGAGTATAAATAAAAAATAAGAGAAGAGCGGTTTTGCTGTTAGTACCTTCAGTAAGAATCATCAGGATTTAAAATTACTTTATTCTGGAACAGCTTCTTTTTAATCCCAGCCATATATCATTATATTCTAAATGAAGTAACGAAACGCGTAGCGCAGAAAAAACCGCATTTTGGAAGTTTCTTGGACAGTTGCTGAATGCAAGTATTTACAGATACCAGGCCAAATAAATTAAGAATTTAATGCAAAACTACTGGAAAGTGTGTCCGCTGACGACAAGCAAATGTCGGGAAAACCCCAAAAGTGGCCGACAAATGTTGCACGTGAGACATCATCAGATGACGTACCCAGCTGCACGTGCAGCGATTGGGCTTGTGGATCCTATCATTGCCGGTAGGAGGCAGTGTACACATCACTCCATTAGACTGCTCTGTTTTCAAACAGCTTTTGTAAACGTGATCTGTTGTAAGCGTGTACGTTACAAAATCGTTGTCTTCGATGTAACTAAGCAAAAGCTGTTATTATTTTGTGTTTCTTTCCTTCTGTCACTTCTCTTTTGTTCACAGGCTTTATTTAGTAAAGAACATTTAGGTCATTTATTGGCAGAGATGCAATCGGAAGCTTATACTTATTTACTGTAACGCAATGTGGTAGGTTTTTGTTGTACTGTACTTTACAGTTGACCCGCGGAAACGCAGAGACTGGTAAATAAAACAACGAATGGTACCTCAATATAAACATGTAACAGTCTAACGCAATGGAAAAAAAAAACACTGCTTGCCAGATGCAAGACTCAATCCCTGAGCTCCAACGCGTCCAAGTCGCGCACTTAGGCACGGAGCTACGCCGAAGTAAATACGCGTCTCGGGTTATGTTGGCATGTAAGCATGGGATTAGTGTGGCACTCTTGTCTTCCCGACGTGTGTGACGTAAATGTGTAAGTGTTAACTATTGCCACGTTATGACCTAATGCGTCCGAACAGGATCGACATGCTGTCATAATTTTCTTGGCTGCTGAGCGACAAACACCGGTAGACATCGATCGGAGAATGGAGCATGTGTATGTGGCAGCATGTCTGTCGAAACCACCGTTGTGGAATAGTGTGTCAAGTTCTCGACCTCCAGCTGCATACATGGTCCGCTAGCTTCGTGCGTGGAGCTACCACCACCAGTCATTTCCTTTCCTGTTACACTCGCAAATAGTGCGAGTCCTGATTTCTCGTAGCTTACCTTCATGGTTCTTACGCCGAATGTGTGTTTTCTGCAGTAGAATCGATCTGCTGTCAGCTTCAAACGCCGGTTCTCTATATTTTCTCAATAGAGTTCCTCGAGAAGAACGCCGCCTTCCCTCCAGGGAAGTTGGAGTTGCCAAAGCATCTATGTAATACGAAACGTGTTTTTTAACTAACTACCGTTTTAAAATTAAAAAATAAATTTAAAAAAAGACGTGGTAAGATATCTCAATAATTTTATTTTTACATGAAAGCCTGCACCTTAATCTACTTTTCTACATAATTTCCGTCAATATTGAGGCACTTTTCATAACGTTGTACCAGTTTTTGAATACAATCCTCCCAGAAGTCTACCGCCTGACTTGTTAACCACTGCCATCACCACTGTTTTGACTTCGTCATCGTCTTGAAGACGCTGACCGCCTAGGTGTTTCTTCAAGTGCAGGAACAAATGGTAGTCACTGGGCACAAGATCGGGGCTGTACGGAGGATCATCTAGAGTTTCCCATCGAAAAGATGCGATGAGATCTTTGGTCTGATTCGCCACATACGGATGGGCATTGTCTTGCAGCAAAACGATGCCCTTGCTCAACTTCCATGGACTGTTGCTTTCATTCTGGTGTGACGTAGGCCACTCATGTTTCATCACCCGTAACAATTTGGCTTAAGAAATCATCACCGTCGTTGTGGTACCGCTCAAGGAAAATCAATGCACTGTCTAAACGTTTGGTTTTGTGCACATCCGTCAGCTTTTTCGGTACTCCACGTGCGCACAATTTTCGGTAATTCATGTGATCGGTCACAATGTCATACAAAACACCACGAGAAACATTAGGAAAGTCATCCCGCAAGGAGGAAATCGTAAAGCGTCTTGTCCACTTCCTGCACCAAACTTTAACAACCGAAAGACGCCCACTCCGTTGTTCAAATGGTTCAAATGGCTCTGAGCACTATGGGACATAACATCTGTGGTCATCAGTCCCTAGAACTTAGAACTACTTAAACCTAACTAACCTAAGGACATCACACACATCCATGCCCGAGGCAGGATTCGAACCTGCGACCGTAGTAGTCGCACGGTTCCGGACTGAGCGCCTGAACTGCTTGACCACCGCGGCCGGCACTCCGTTGTTCGTCATGCACATCTGTGCGGCCATCTTTAAATGCTCTCACCCACTTTCTTAGCATTCCATCACTCGTAATGTTTTCTCCATAAACTGCACAGATCTCACAATGAACATCGATCGCTTTTAGGCCTTTAGCACTAAGAAATCTTATAACAGCCCGTAATTCACAGTCGGCAGGACTCACGGTTATCGGAGGCATCTTAAACACTCAGTACACAACGTAAACAAAGAAGAATCAGACTGTAATGGCGTCAGTGCGTGGATTGAGGTACAGGCTTTCATGTAAAAACAAAATTATTGAGATATCTTAGCACGACTTTTTTAAATTTCAAAACGGTACTTACTTAAAAAACACGCCTCGTACTTACCTGTTATTCGAATCTACCGGCAGCAAATCTATCAGTCGTTTCCGAGCTGCTTAGATATCTTCCTTTAATGCGACTTGGTGCGCAGTCCAAACACTCGAGTAGTGCTCAAGAATGTGTCGCAGTAGTGTTATGTGCTGGTTGCGATTCGACGTCCGCAGCTCGTGGTCGTGCGGTAGTGTTCTCGCTTCCCACGCCCGGGTTCCCGGGTTCGATTCCCGGCGGGGTCAGGGATTTTCTCGGCCTCGTGATGACTGGGTGTTGTGTGATGTCCTTAGGTTAGTTAGGTTTAAGTAGTTCTAAGTTCTAGGGGACTGATGACCATGGATGTTAAGTCCCATAGTGCTCAGAGCTATTTGAACCATTTTTACGATTAGACACAAGACACGGGTCTGTCTGGGAGCCCAACTTCTCCCATTACGGACGAGTGGGGGACACTCTAGCACCCACCTTATAGTCTTTTTTTGTTTTGGTTTTAGGGCGCAAAACTGCTATGGTCATTAGCGCCCGGTCCGTGGCTTAGGAAACAGTAAAAACCGAAAATGGAAACCAGCAGCATGGGAACGAAACTCAAAAAATTGGAGAAACTGAAAGCAGAAGGAAGGCTTAAAAATCCACTACAGAAAGGGATTGGTTGTCCCCCCCCCCAAAAAAAAAAGGCTTCAAATGACTGACGTCATTTCGCTGGCACCAAAAAAATCCAGAACGCGATCGGCCGAGCGCGTGTCATCTGCTAAAATTGACGATATATCAGGCGACAGCTGTACACGGGCGCGTAGCGGAGTAAAATAGGGGCACTCAATTAAAAGGTGTCTTACCGTCCACAGCTGAGAGCAGTGGGGACAGAGTGGGGGAGGATCGCCGCTTAAAAGATGTCGATGGCTAAAAAGACAGTGCCCTATCCGGAGTCTAGTTAAAATTACCTCCTCCCGACGACGCGTTCGGGAGGAAGAGGTCCAAGCACAAGGAAGAGTTTTCACGTCCCGCAATTTATTATGGGGAAGTGTCGACCAATGTGCGTGCCATAAAAAAACAACACGACGACATAAAACGCTCCGGAAATCGGCGAAGGGAGTCGATTGAATAGCTGGCCGAAGAAGAGAGACTGCAGCCTTGGCCGCAATATCGGCCGCCTCATTTCCACAGATACCAACGTGTCCCGGGAGACAGAGGAACGCCACCGAGACGCCCCCCAGGTGGAGCAAGCGCAGACAGTCCTGAATCCGGTGGACCAGAGGGTGCACAGGGTAAAGAGCTTGGAGACTGAGGAGAGAGCTGAGAGAATCTGAGCAGATAACATACTGTATCCGCTGATGACGGCGGATGTAGTGGACAGCCTGGAGAACAGCGTAAAGCTCCGCAGTATAAACCGAACACTGGTCGGGAAGCCGAAATTGATTTGGGGTGTCGCCAACAATATAGGCACTCCCTACACCTAACGATGTTTTCGAGCCATCAGTGTAAATAAATGTGGCTTCCTTCATTTGTGTACATAGAGCAGCAAATGCCCGGCGATAAACAAGTGAAGGGGTACCATCCTCGGGAAATTGACAAAGGTCACGGAGCAGGCAGATCCGGGGACGGAGCCAAGGCGGTGCCGTACCCCAAGTTGTCAAGAAGGTTTTAGGAAAGCGGAAGGGAAGAGAATGGAGCAGTTGACGGAAGCGGACTCCGGGTGGTAGTAGGGAGGAGGGGCGGCCTGCATACCCTACATCAAAGGAGGCGTCGAAAAAATGTCATGGGCTGGATTAGCAGGCATGGAAGACAGATGGCTAGCATAACGACTCAGAAGGACTGCTCGCCGATTGGACAGCGGAGGTTCAGCAGTCTCAGCATAAAGGCTTTCCACAGGGCTTGTGTAAAAAGCTCCAGACACTAAACGTAATCCACGGTGGTGGAGAGAGTCGAGACGACGAAGAATAGACGGCCGAGCAGAGGAGTAGACTATGCTTCCATAGTCCAATTTCGAGCGCACTAAGGCGCGATAGAGGCGGAGAAGGACCACTCGGTCCGCTCCCCAGGAGGTACCATTCAGGACACGGAGGGTGTTGAGCGATCGCAGACAGCGAGCCGAAAGATAGGAAACGTGAGAGGACCAGGACAGTTTTCTGTCAAACATAAGACCCAACAATTTAGCGACGTCCGAAAACGGAAGGTTGACAGGTCCTAGATGTAAGGAGGGTGGAAGAAACTCCTTACGTCGCCAAAAATTAACACAAACGGTCTTACTGGGAGAAAAACGGAAGCCGTTTTCGGTGCTCCAAGAGTAGAGGCGATCGAGACATCCTTGAAGACGTCGTTCAAGAAGGCTGGTCCGTTGAGAGCTGTAGTAGATCGCAAAATCGTCCACAAAGAGGGAGCCCGAGACATCAGGAAGGAGACAATCCATAATAGGATTTATGGCAACAGCTAACAGTACAACACTTAGCACGGAGCCCTGGGGTACCCCGTTTTCTTGGGAGAAAGTACGGGAGAGAGCAGTGTTCACCCGCACCCTAAATGTGCGCTCTGCCATAAATTCGCGAAGAAAAAGGGGTAGACGACCTCGAAAGCCCCAAGAGAACAGTGTGCGGAGGATGCCTGTCCTCCAACAGGTATCGTATGCTCTCTCCAGATCAAAAAATATTGCTACTGTTTGGCGTTTCCGGAGAAAATTGTTCATGATATAAGTGGAGAGAGAAACAAGATGGTCAACTGCAGAACGAAGCTTTCGGAAACCGCATTGGGCAGGTGTTAAAAGACTGCGGGCCTCCAGCCACCAAGCTAAACGGCAATTCACCATACGCTCCAAAACCTTACATACACTACTCGTGAGAGAAATGGGGCGATAGCTAGAGGGGAGATGTTTGTCCTTTCCAGGTTTCGGAACAGGAACGACGATAGCTTCCCGCCATCGTCTGGGAAAAGTACTGTCGGTCCAAATTCGATTATAAATGCGAAGGAGGTAACGCAGACTATGGGTTGATAAATGCAGCAACATTTGGATGTGGATACCATCCGGTCCCGGGGCGGAGGAACGAGAAGAATAGAGTGCATGTTGGAGTTCCCGCATGGAGAAAACAGTATTATAGCTTTCGCGATTTTGAGAGAAGAAAGCAAGAGGTTGCACTTCCACTGCACGTTTCTTTGGGAGAAACGCTGGCGGGTAATTTGAAGAGCTCGAAATCTCAGAAAAGTGTTTACCCAAGGAGTTAGAAATTGCGACGGGGTCCACTAACGTAGCACGCGCGACAGTGAGCCCAGAGACCGGGGAGAAACTGGGCGCGCCTGATAACCGTCGAAGTCGACTCCAAACTTCCGAGGAGG
The DNA here is from genome assembly GCF_021461385.2 of Schistocerca piceifrons. Classification (NCBI taxonomy): domain Eukaryota; kingdom Metazoa; phylum Arthropoda; class Insecta; order Orthoptera; family Acrididae; genus Schistocerca; species Schistocerca piceifrons. The sequence goes on along the minus strand of NC_060139.1, from coordinate 126,813,854 downwards.
GAGTGAAGGTGTTAAATGAGCTAATAAAGAATTTCCAGCTTGCCTTCTTGCTATCGCGGATGACGCGACGGCATCGCGCACGGAACTGCTTATAGCGGATACAGTTGGCCAAAGTAGGATGGTGGCGGAAAACGCAAAGAGCACGTCGCCGCTCACGTAGTGCGTCACGGCATGCCTCGTTCCACCAAGGAACTGGGGGGCGCTGGGGCAATTCGGAGGTGCGTGGTATTGAACGTTCCGCAGCTGTAAGAATAACGTCGGTAATACGTGTGACCTCATCGTCGACGCTAGGAAAGTGACGGTCATCGAATGTCGCTAGAGACGAAAAAAGTGTCCAATCGGCTTGGGCAAACTTCCAGCGTCGCGGGCGCATATAGGGCAGTTGAGGCTGCAGTCTAAGGACACATGGAAAGTGATCACTCGAGTGTGTATCATCAAGGGCGAACCATTCGAAGCGCCGAGCTAGCGGAACAGTACCGACCGAAAGGTCCAAATGAGAGAAATTTGTCGTGGAGGCAGACAAACTAGATCCGCTTAGTGGAAGACGTCTAGCAATAGTGAGCCACGTGGACAAGGATGTGGAGATCCCCAAAGCGGGTGGTGGGCATTGAAGTCCCCAACCAGCAAATAGGGGGGTGGAAGCTGACCAAGAAGATGAAGGAGATCAGCTCGTGCCATTGGTGTGGACGATTGAATGTATACAGCACAAAGAGAAAAAGTATATCCAGAAAGGGAAAGACGGACAGCGACTGCTTGGAAGGAAGTGTTTAAGGGGATTGGGTGATAATGGAGAGTATCATGGAGAAGAATCATGAGTCCTCCATGGGCTGGAGTGCCTTCAACAGAGGGGAGATCAAATCGGACGGACTGAAAATGGGGGAGAACAAAGCGGTCATGGGGACGCAGCTTTGTTTCCTGAAGACAGAAGATAACCGGCGAGTAGGATCGTAAGAGGATCGACAATTCATCCCGATTGGCTCGAATGCCGCGGATATTCCAGTGGATAATGGACATAGGGTGAACAGAAAATGGAGGAATGTGATCAAGGTTGCCGTCAACTCAACGACTGCTCAGAGCTTGCGACCGACAGCATGGAATGGCATTCAGCCGAAGGCAGAAGATCATGGTTGTTCAGGAGCAGCTCCTGCCACCAGCGATCGGCCGACTGATCGGCCGCCAGCAGTGCGCCTCGGCGACACAGAAGACGGCCGAGGGCGATTTCCGCCAGGTGGTGCTGTAGATGAGACACGCCTTGGCGGAGAAGGAGATGAACTGGGTTTCTTATCAGCCTTCTTGGAAATATGATGTTTAGATGAAGGAGGAACCGATGGTTGTGAAGTTGGGGTACGTAAAAAATCTTCACGAGTATGCTCTTTTTTCGAAGTCTTGGTGTCTGACTTTTGGGCTCGAGATTTAGTAGAACCCGATGAAGGATGAGCCGTAGAGTGGGCAGGCGAAAGTGGTGAGGTTGATCGGGCGATCTTTGCGCTGGCCGATCTGACGACTGTGGCACTAAAGGTGAGGTCGCAAGTCTGCGTGGCCGCCTCCTTTGTTGGCCGAGGAGAAGCAATGACAGTGCTGTATTTTCCTGTCTGAGGCACGGTGGGCTGTCGACTGGCGAATAATTTTCGAGCAGCAAAGGTCGACACCTTTTCCTTCACTCTGATTTCCTGGATAAGCTTTTCGTCTTTAAAAATGGGGCAATCTCGAGAGGAAGCAGCGTGGTCACCCATACAGTTGATGCAGCGAGGGGATGGAGGTGGACAAGCACCCTCATGGGCATCCTTGCCACACATAACACATTTGGCCAGATTGGAACAGGACTGGCTGGTGTGATTGAACCGCTGACACCGATAGCATCGCGTAGGGTTTGGGACATAAGGGCGAACGGAAATTATCTCATAGCCTGCTTTGATTTTGGATGGGAGTTGAACTTTGTCAAATGTCAAGAAGACAGTGCGGGTTGGAATGATGTTCGTGTCAACCCTTTTCATAACTCTATGTACAGCTGTTACGCCCTGGTCAGACAGGTAGTGCTGAATTTCGTCGTCAGACAATGCATCGAGGGAGCGTGTATAAACGACTCCACGCGAGGAATTTAAAGTACGGTGCGGTCCACACGGACAGGGAAGGTGTGGAGAAGTGAAGTACGCAGCAATTTTTGTGCCTGGAGGGCACTGACTGTTTCTAACAACAAGGTGCCATTCCGTAATCTGGAACAAGACTTTACAGGACCTGCAATTGCGTCGACACCCTTCTGAATAATGAAAGGGTTGACTGTGGAGAAGTCGTGACCTTCATCAGACCGAGAAACTGTGGCAACGATGGAAGAACTGACTGTGGCTGAGACTCAGTGAACTTACGCTTGTGAGCCAACATAGTGGAAGGTGAGGAAACCATTGCTGAAGAATCCCCATGATTACCGGCGTCTCCGATGGCGCGCTCCTCCCTTGTGGGGGCCCTCTCTGAGGGCACTCCCGCCTTAGGTGACTGTTCACACCTCAGGTCACACTTCCCGACAAACTGACGGAGGGACCAATCGGCACTTTCGGAAGGTATCAGCTCGGGTAATCACCCCTCCCTGGGCCTGGCCGTTACCAGGGGGTACGTACGTGTCTTACCTGTCTACCCGGGGCGGGGAATTACGCGTTACCTCGTCACTGGCTACGCACGAAAATGCGTGGGTCGGCCTTCAGACACGCACAGGGAGGAAGAAAGAGAAAGGGAAAAACAAAGAAAGGGAAAGGAAAGAAGAGAGGTCTCAAACGCCGCAGCAGAGAAAAGGGTAAAGAGAAGAGGTAAGGAAAAGAGAAGGACAAAGGAAGGATGAAGACATACAAGCAGAGAAGGCGAAGAATGCTTTAAATTTACGAGCGTCCGTCTCCGGACGTAGGCACAAACCATACTCCCAGAGGGGGAGAAAGGGAAGGAAAGAGCCAGAGGTGAGGGGAAGGGGGGGGGGGGCGAAGATGGGGGATAGGGAAGGATGTAGAAAAGGAAGGTATGCAGCCCGGAAAGGAAGGAGGGCCACACTAGCTCGGGGTTCCGTGCTCGCTACGCACATATCCACAAAAGAGTTGTGGACCCCCTGGGGGGACCTTATAGTCTTGACCTCTCCCCATGCGATTATCACGGTTTCGATCTTTTAAAAAAAAGCTCTTGAAGGGTCGACGATTCTGGCGGACGAGAATGTGCACCATGCGATTACGGACTTCTTCACACAGCAGGACACGGTGTTTTACCAAACTCGTGCATCGGTGGCATAATTGCCTCAATGCTCACAGCGATTTTGCTGACGGGCATACAGATTCTGAACTGCACATCATTCGAAAGGAAACTTTTTAATCGCACGTTAAGATCGCACAGAACATGATAACAAATAAGTACGTTAAAAGTTATCCCAAGGATCTGTCTTCATTCGTGCAGAAGACACAGTACTGTAAAATCGAACAAATATTTTTGGAAAATCCTGTTTTTTAACTGTTGCATGAGCATATCATGGATGAACATTCAATGGCCTTAGCCAAGTTCAAATGGTTCAAATGGCTCTGACAAGGGAACCTCCCCATCACACCCCCGTCAGGTTTAGTTATAAGTTGGCACAGTGGATAGGCCTTGAAAAACTGAACACAGATCAGTCGAGAAAACAGGAAGAAGTTGTGTGGAACTATGAAAAAAAAGCAAAATATACAAACTGAGTAGTCCATGCGCAAGATAGGAAACATCAAGGATACTGTGAGTTGAGGAGCGCCGTGGTCCCGTGGTTAGCGTGAGCAGCTGCGGTACGAGAGGTCGTTGGTTCAAGTCTTCCCTCCAGTGAAAAGTTTACTTTCTTTATTTTCGCAAAGTTATGATATGCCCGTTCGTTCATTGACGTCTCTGTTCACTGTAATAAATTTAGTGTCTGTGTTTTGCGACCGCACCGCAAAACCGTGCGATTAGTAGACGAAAGGACGTGCCTCTCCAATGGCAACCGAAAACATTTGATCACAAGGTCATAGGTCAACCGATTCCTCCACAGGAAAACACGTCTGATATATTCTATACGACACTGGTGACAGCATGTGCGTCACATGACAGGAATATGTTGTCGACCCACCTAACTTGTACGCTTGGCGAATGGGTAAAAAGATTCTTCTACCTTGCCCGATTTAGGTTTTCTTGTGGATGTGATAATCACTCCCAAAAAAGTGATGAAAACACTCTCGTCCAAAGTAGCGAACAGTCAACTGCCAGCCAGGGAGCCTCGTTAGCAGGAATACTCTGTCTTCCGTGCGCTGTAGTCGACTGACGTCGAGTGTTTCTATGTTTGTTTTGGTGTAGCGTCCCCATACTACGGCGCAGTTACCTCGCATCGGACGGACGGACGGACAGATAATAATTGTCTGAAAATAAAAAATAAACTTTTCACTCGAAGGAAGACTTGAACCAAGGACCTCTCGTTCCGCAGCTGCTCACGCTAACCACGGGACCACGGCGCTCCTGAGCTCACACTATCCTTGATGTTGTATGTCTTGCGCATGGACTACTCAGTTTGTATATTTTGCTTATTTTTTTTTCATAGTTCCACACAACTTCTTCCTGTTTTCTCGATTGATCTGTGTTCAGTTTTTCAAGGCCTATCCACTGTGCCAACTTATAACTAAATCTGAAGGGGGTTGTGCGATGGGGAGGTTCCCTTATGAGCACTATGGGACTTAACATCTGAGATCATCAGTCCCCTAGAACTTAAAACTACTTAAACCTAACTAACCTAAGGACATCACACACAACCATGCCCGAGGCAGGATTCGAATCTGCGACCGTAGCAGTCACGCGGTACCGGACTGAAGTATCTAGAACCGCTCGGCCACCGCGGCCGGCTCTTAGCCAAGTAACAAATTACTCCTAACGGTAATAATTTCTTATCACTGATTCTAATGTATCATCTGTCACCGCAATTGTTGATGAGGTACCTTGATTAAGACAAGGTTTCCGAAGAAAATGCACACCTATGTCCGAAACTGCCGTGACAAATGTGGCAGTAACTTCTCGTCGGCAGCCCTGGATACGTTTGCCGGCATTCCTGCCGAGTCGGCCGCGCGGCTGCAGCAGGCGGTGGTGGCTGGTGAATCAGCGGCCGGGGGCGGGATTGGATGGAATGGGACGGTACGGTATGCGCAGGTGAGCAGAGGGTGGCCGGCACGTCGAGGAATGCCGCGGCTGGAATGCGGCCGCCGCCGGAGACAGTGTGGCACCGCGGTCCGGGCGAGCCAGCCCCTCCTGGCTGCAGGGAGGAAGGAGGAGGAACTGTATTCCGGCCGACGTGACACTTGTATCTGATAGCGCCGCTCCGGGCTACCGCTCGCGTGTGTGTGTGTGTGTGTGTGTGTGTGTGTGTCGCCCCGCCGGTGCGGGGGACCGCCCAAGGAACATCCCATTCAGCTGTGTCCCCGGCCCCCTTCCAGAACCATCGCCGCCGACACCGCGCGCGAGAAGAGATCACGGAGGGCACAAAAAACCAAACAGGCTGTTGGCCGCGCCGGCGAGGGAAATTAGGAGAACGGCTACTGGAATTCGCGGGCAGCCCGGCTGCCTGCCGGGAGCCGGTTCCCACCGGCCGGTCTAGATGGGATGGGATGGCCTGTCCCACGCGCGTCACCCCGAGAGACAGCAATCTGGCTAGGGCGGGAGGAGGACAGGCATAAAAGCGCCGCGCGCTCGTCTTAATTCCTCCTGTCGGCCGGCCTGCCGGCGAAAGAATACCTTCCGATGGCTGCAAGGCGGTTCCGACACCCTGCGAGTCTTCCGACAACCTAAAGAGCATCGGTGAGAGAGACATTTTCTGGACTGGTGCCTCTTTCGTCTACAATGCGTGAAATAGAGAGACCACCATCTGACAATACTATAAGCAGCACGTACTTTTGCAAATACTTGTAAGAGTACTTGTCATCGTATCGGTGGTGTCACATGGGTTATAGAGTAAAGAGATGACAGGGGTTAAACTTATCCAATGTGGATACCTAGAATCACTGATTGAGTATTGAATATAAATACAGAAACTTGTGGCTTATTCCCATAAACTCGTTTCCAAGTCTTTTTCAGGCTCCTATTCAGATGGGATGTGCAGAAGTTACATCTTTGTTTTCGTAGCGTAATGCCGGGTACTCACCTGCCGCAGTACGGGCGACATTGTGGTTTGTAAGCACGTGGCAGCTTCCACAAGTAGTGGCAGAAAATAGGGCTGTTTTAATTAGTCTCTAAAAGTGGAATGATATTACTGGCAATACTGAATGTATGTCAATGTTTACGGAATATTCCGTCGGTTCTAGGAGGAACACACACGCATATTAAAACTTGAATAGACAGTATCATGTTCCACAATAACATTTATTTAATAGTTCGTCATGAACCAGCTTTCGGCTTCTTAGGCCATACTGACATCACTTAATACTAAAAAGACAGTCCACAAAACTTCAGCGTGAGTTCATAGCTGCCTGACCTTGCGTTGGACACTACTGCAGGATAGTAGTGTCATACATAAGAGGCGCAGCAAACGTTCAAAAATAATTTAGATACGTATGAAAACATATTTCATTAGCATTTCATGCTCTTTGTGTTGATACATTAGCATTTACAGAAATCATATTGTTTAAACAACACAAAAACCGAATACAATTAGTTGGTGACTAGAAAAATTTACACAAAAACTGTGCATGCTGTGGAAAAACCAATGCCAGATTCGTGTTCAGGTCGATATACATAGGATAACCTTTTTTTTTGGTGCTCGAAAATTTTACAAAGTTTAATTTTGTAAACCAGTGACATCTACACATAATCGTGGAACTGAAAGATATCATTCGTGCAAAAATTAGAAACATTCCTGTACAGATGCTTGAATGTGCCCTGAACGAGTACATCTCAGATTGTATGAGTGTCAATGTAACAAAGTTGGCCACCTAAAAGACATAATTTTCGAAACATGAACATTGCGTGAAATGGCAATACACAGGGATTCGGGGTGGTAATTGAAATTTTTTTTACAATTTATCCTCTGCCTGTTACACTATATCCAAATCGGCCCGTTTTTCTGCAACACGTTGTGTTTTAATTGCCAACTGGCCATAGACCAACCCCCAGTCACCATATAAGATAATTTACGGATATTTCGACACGTGGGAGATCTCGGTACTTCTAACAACACGCTGATGTAGGAGGTAATGCACTTTAGCGGAGCAGATTGGAAGTACACTTCTGAGTAATGGGACATCTTGTTTTAACGTTTGTGTAATGTGTTGATTTTCATCGCGAGTTTTAAACAACGAAAAGAAGCCGCAGAAGATAAACCGGTAAGTCCATCATATGCTACAACACTTCATTTATAAGATTAGCAATGAAAGTAGCGGTGTATCGGTAGATGAATGGTTTCTAACAGCTGCGTTGTTGAAAGCATGCTGTTATCTTCGCCATCTTTGGAGGGAAAGTTCTCTGATTCATTGGCTGACTAGAGTGCCATCTCTTATTATCTCGGTCAGATTTCGATACTCTCGCATGGGATGTCAACTTCTCCCAAAATTTCGGATTTCCTGGTTTGAAATAACGTGTAAAACTATTTACTTATTTTGCACATGTCCATACAACATCGTAATAATAACAATAAAGAAAAGTTCTATCAATGGAGGTCGGAGGGTATGGGAGCCGCTTTTCAAGAAGTGAGAGACAGCAAAATGCCAACAAACGATTCTTCTCGGTACCGTCAAACACGCCGCGTTCAAGAGTCCTGAATGGCAACGTGTCTAACCGACAAATTGGAAAAGGAACCACCCTAACAGCTGCTGTAGAGGACGAACTCTTGAGACATTTGTTACTGCTAGATGCCAAAGAACCTGGGTTAACTGTGGCTGATGTTAGAGAACTCGCTTTCAGATTTGTAGAAAGAAACAACATTAGTCATAATTTAATTGTTCGAAATAAATGGCAGGATATGATTGAATTTATTCTTTCCTAGAAATATATCCAAATTTAAGTGTGCGGAAAGCTTGGGGACTATCTTATGCTCGCTCATTGGGACTCAACAAAGAAGTTGTGGGGAAATTTCTTTACTAATCTCAGAGCAATGTGCTATAAGCTTCTATTATGGGGAGTTCAAAAATGGCTCTGAGCACTATGCGACTTAACTTCTGAGGTCATCAGTCGCCTAGAACTTAGAACTAATTAAACCTATCTAACCTAAGGACATCACGCACATCCATGCCCGAGGCAGGATTGGAACCTGCGACCGTAGCGGTCGCTCGGTTGCAGACTGTAGCGCCTAGAACCGCACGGCCACTCCGGCCGGCTATTATGGGGAGTTCCAGGAGGAATTTTCAATGCATACGAAACCGGACTTCAGCTCATTTACAAAACGGGAAAGGTCATTCCTCCGAGAGGAAAGAAGGGCGTTTGTCATGCTGCTACAGGAGAAAAGGTTTCTACAGTGACCGTAATGATTTGCAGCTGCGCGACAGTGAACCCAATTACACCTTTTGTAATCTTGAAGAGCGTTAAATAGAAACTCTCTTTTGAAAATGAGTTGCCAAATAGATCATCGAGTCACATGTCCGAATCTGGATACATGGTCGGTAAGGTATTTTCTTCCCTCCTGGACCACATGAACAAATACAAACCTCAGGTGGACATTTCACTTGTTTTGGACAGTGACGCTCGACACTGTAAAAATACCATCGTGTTGGATAAAGCATCACAGTTATGGACTGAAATTCTGTGTCTTCCTCCGCACAGCGCACATTAACGTCAGCCTCTTGACGTTTATTTCAAACGCCTGAAACACTCTACTACGATGCATGCTGAAATTCCGTCTGCCGTCATACAGGAAAAGACATCACAAAGGAAGATTTCGGCGACACTTTCAAACAAGCCTGTGACAAGTAATAACCACAGACAATCTAACGAGTGGCTTTACAAAATGTGGAATCTAGCCATATACTCCAGACGTATTGGCTGACGGTATCTTTGAATGTGACAGACGTATTGGCTGACGGTATCTTTGAATGTGGATTGGTCACTACACCACAGCATACTGCTCAAGTTAGAGTAGGAGGAGGCATCGCTGTGGAGAGCGACTCCGTCGGACCATCATCTACTCAGTCATTTGAGGATATCACCAATGCCAGTTGCACGAAGTAGGGTCTGGAAGAACGGTGTCTAGAAAACAAGAATCTGTACAAAGTATGGTTTCTGTAAGAAAGATGTCTTGAAAAAAAGAATCTGCCGCTCTTACATTCGAAAATCACCGAAGACAACTTCGGGAGTAAGCATCCACACACCAATGAAAGCGACGTGGAAGAATGTAGCATGCCCGTCTGCGAATCTCAAGAACTAAGATAACTATCATGGTGAATGCGGTGGTTTTCATTATGATCATACTGCTGGACAAAAATGGGTCAAGTGTGTTGGCCAGTTCCATGAGACGTGTCCTGAAAATGGTGATGAAAACAATTTTACATGTGAAAATTGTTCATAATCACTTTGTATGATCTATACAGATTTTATATCTTAACTAGGTGACTACAGTTTCTTGTCTCTTTTGCAAACCTTCATTTTCTTAAGTTTTAGTGTTTTTTTTATTTTTCCCCATTTTGTCTGACACCTATAATCACGGGTCAAGATCTCCCAAACTTTAGGTTAAAGTGGCCATTTTGCTTCATTCTATAATTAAATATTTCGTTCTACCAAAATAATAACTTAAAGTTTAATAAAAACCGAAAATTATGTGTGTTGACAAATTTTTGAACCGTGGTTCTATAATTTCAATGTACCTCGTGGGATGTCGTGTTAACACAGTAATAGAGGGTGATTTTTGTAAATGGTTACAAACTGCAAGAAACTATCCCCGAAAAGATAAGGAACAAAAAATGTCATCTAGACATATGACCGCACATGAGTTCCGAGGGTGAAGATGAAAGATTTCTGACAGTGTCCCCATTATCAACACCAGGCAGGCAACCCGCAGCTTGCGCTACGTCAGACGACCGTTTGGTACATTTTCCACAGCTGTCGCTATGCGTACCACATACGAGTGTGGTCTGGCCTCCGCAGCGACCGTTTTGTCGCTAGTTCGTCGCTGAAGCCAGCACGCTGCTGGAATTTCTGTCGTTCATGCCGTTCACCGTTCACAGATGAGGCCACCTTTACCAGGGGCGGAATCGTCAAGCTGTACAACACCTACCAGTGGCCTATGGAGGATCTCCTGGGTATGGTGACAGCGAACCTTCAGCACCAGTTAAACCTCAAGGTGTGGGCGAAGATTACCGACGACTGCCTCGTGGGTCCAGTTATAACTTCCACAACGTCTCACAGGCGAGGTATAGCTGCACTTTTGCAGGTAACCCCGTCTCTCCTGCTGGAAGATCTGCTTTGGTGGCTACCCTCTTGACTGTGGAGGTAAGACCCTAGTGTAGACAGAACATTCCCATTTGCCTGGTGTATTCCTATGTGTGCTTCCAATTATTGAAACCCACAACGTCAAAGAGCTTTATCTCCACCTTCAAATGGATGTTCCTCCCTTGGGACGCATTTCCTACCATGTGGCCACAAGATCATTTTGCTTCTTATCCTCCCAGCAATCGTTTCCTGCAGTTTACAAATGTTCACCAAAATCACCCAGAATAAATACTGTCGGCACAAATCCGCCAGCATCCAGAATATGATGTACAACTGTCTTATGTGCTGTAAGAGGTTGGTTCAAAAATTAATGTACCACGCCATCTGGAAGAAATGTAGGAGAATTCCAGGATGGTTCCTATCGACAGGAAATACGCAATGAAGAAATTCTTATTAGTTTCGTTGTTATTGTTCGGCACTACATTAAAAACATTTGAATAAAAATTAAACCAGACATCTATTCCGAAATGCTGACGTAGTCTCTTTAGCCTTTTTAATCCCTACACAGTGTTAGAGATCAAAGTTTAAATTCCCTTTGTACCTGCCTCAAAGCAATTTGGTAGGTTCACAAGAGTCATTACACTGGACACTGGACCAGATCTTTTTTTCCTTCCATTTTTAAGGCTCGTGTTGGGTTTTGGCTGCACGAACGTGTTTTTTCGGCAGTAGTCTCTTGTCATTTCGTGGAGATGGTACATGATCCAGTAACATTAACGTGACAATCATCAATCTGCAATAACCACTTACAGACGTCAGATGGAAGCACTAACAGAGGAGGGTGTATAAAGTGTGCCAGAGGGAGGCGTAAACAGTGGAGTCGTAGTAACGCGCAAATGGAGCGATTTGTCTGACGTCCAGAAAGGCACGATAATTGGCTTTCGTGCCAAGGACGAAAGCATTTCCGAAGCGGCTAAGATTGTAAACTTTTCACGTGCCGCCGTGGTGAAAGTATACCGTGCATGGACGTTGGTGCTATACAAAACTGGCGCCGAGGCAGAGCCATAGATGATAGGGGTGAACGACGGCTACGTAGATTTGTGTGGGCGAATAGACGTGCAACTGTCGAGCAACTGATACCTAGATGAACCAAGGGGCCACCAACAGTGACTCCTCAACGACAGTTCAGCGAACGTTACTACGTATGAACCTCCGCCGCAGGCGCCTGGTGCGTGCACCCATGAAGACTGCTGGTCATCGGCCACCAAGGCTGGAATTTGCACTCCAACACCGCAACTGGACGTCCACTAACTGGTGACAGGTGGACTTTTCACATAAATCACGTTTTATGCTCCATCGGACAGATGGTCATTGGAATTTACGAAGTGAAGCGCCTGAAAGCTAACACCCCGCAACAATCGAGGGAGCGTTATGGTCTGGGGAATGTTTCCGTGGCATTCCCTTGGTGACCTCGTCTATGCTGAAGACACAATGGGTGAACCGAAACATGCATCTGTGTTTGGAGTCTCTGTCCAACCCTACATGCAGTTTGATTTTCCTTAGTACGATGGCATCTACTCGCAGGATGAAGCAATGTGTCATACACCGGTACTTCTGGCAACTGCGTATAAACACTCTGTGCTTCGGCCAACGCTTAATGAACCAGTCTAAAGTTTGCGAAACAAGAGTAAAGAAAAGCGTGTCAGCATAATTACTACAATGAAGACGTAATAGCTAATGGCGTGAAAGCGTTCGCCTTCGAACTCCCGACGGCTTTTTGTGAGCACTGCATTGCATCATTTGTCCTATTCTACCGAATCGCTGCCTGTGTGGGTAAATCTGTATTTTTTAAATTTGATTTACATCTCAGCAACGTGCACCGCGGTTCGGACTCTTCGCTAATCTATAAATTCTACACGGTACACAGGTGGGAGATAGGTAGGCAACTCAGAATGTACCATGTAACGTACTGTGGCGTTCAGACGAACTATATGAATGCGTTCATATAAATGATTCGCCTCGATGGGTAAAGTGTCCACCTTCTTCAGTGCGGATGCACCATTACGTCTGACCTCCAGCGGGAATCTCAGTAACGAGCATGGCAGACTGCAGAGAGGTGGCGTTCGGCTGGAGTGTGGATCCGCTGTGAGGCGTGCCGAGATAATTTGCGGCGTTTCCATAAACACTGTGCCCGGGTAGAGCAATGGATAACGCAACTGACTAGTAAGAAGGCGATTCCGAATTCGAATGCCGGTCCAGCACACATTTTCACTGGTCGCCGCTGATTCCGCGTTAAGTCCCGATGCAGCTGATATCAACAGTTACTTACCTTACCTTACCTTTCCTTTGCTTTCCTTTCCTTTCCTTTCCTTTCTCCGCCCCCGTCACCTTCAGTTTACATATAATTCAGACCAACTTTCAGACTGCTGACCGTCTCTCCTGTTCAGTTATCCGGGCGCCGGACAGAACTACCGTTTTCCTTGTTCACACTTATCCTGGCGCGGGACAAAACTGGGCTAGGCTCCTAACAATGTTAGGACATGATAGATACCAAGCCGCGCGGAGTGGCCGCGGGGTTGGAGGCGCCATGTCACTAATCGTGCGGCCCCTCCCGCCGGAGGTTCGAGTCCTCACTCGGGCATAGGTGTGAGTGTAGTCCTTAGCGTCAAGTTAGTTTAAGTAGTGTGTAAGTCTAGCGACCGATGACCTCAGCAGTTTGGTCCCTTAGGAATTCACACACACATAGATACCACTTACTGTTAGTAATATATTTATTAGCTGCAACTGTTGTTCCATGGTATGTAATTTTAAAGCATCTCATTGTCACACAAAGTTAAAACAAGAGGCATCATAAATTTGAAAAAAAAAGTGAACAAGAAATAAAGAATGATTAATTCTTATACATACCGAACGTCGTGGCACACTTAATCAGTATCACCAGCGAACAAATTCGATCATATTCCCCTATCATGGCGCCAAGAAGATAGCAACGCGAGTTAAAGTATAGCTTTTTTCTTAACCGCTAACGAGAACAAGCGGCGTAAAAAAACATGACACAGAGGTAATTACAGAGAGAACTATTTCCGACGAGAGAAAAAATTATGACCTCTGAAATTCGTCACTTTTGTTGCTTCGTTTGGTATTTGCATACAATACGACCGTTGTAAGTCGTGTGTTACATGTAGATCCAAAGAGCGTAGGGCTACTACCTTGCAATTCGGAAAACTTAATAACATAGTACGGCACTTAATGCGCTTTCCTCGTAACGAAATTTCAGTGGTACTACCAGGTTAAAATACACGTGAGTGAAAAACTTACAAGAAAATGACGGATACACTACGGTATATGTATTAGTAGTGCCATGAGAAATCACCTTTACCGAAATCTAACCACCAAATGAACCAACTCGAAGTGGGATATTTCAGAGGTCATTTTCTTTCTTTCCTCAATAATAGCTGTTCCTATTAATTACAGGGTGATCAAAAAAACTTACCAATTTCAGATGGTTATATTTCCTGAACTATATGTTGAATTTAATTCAGTAAATTACACTTGGTTATACACGCATACATACATGGAAGTTTAGAGATACTCAATACCTCAATACGCCCTTCTTCCCCCCCCCCCCCCCCTGCACGGATAACATCTGGTAGCTGAATTCATCCCACACTCGGTGACATACGTCTTGCGTCGCTGAGTTCGCCACAGCTGTAATGGTTTCCAGATTAAACTGGCAAAGTTTCCGAACATTGCCTGGTGAAAGGATTTGCTGAGCTGTGGTTTAACACAGTAAAACACATAGTAAACATTTAAATTATATTTATTATTGGTAATTACAGCTTTCAACAAATATTTGTCACCTACAATTTTTTGGTTAAAGTCGTTGTATGTCGCAAACTTCAAATTACAACGAATGCATAATTCTCCTTTTCCCAAATCGGCACTGTATTTCTAGCAACAGAACATAAATGGTACATGTGACTGAATACTCTTTCCACATAGGCATTTCTCTACGTGGAACCGCCATTATCCTCATGATAATTTAGCAATATGAATGGAACTCTAAAAAACTACCGAACCACTTATACTTCAGTACCTGAAATACCGAACAGTTGAGTAAAAAATCTAATACCTGCCAACCCTGGCATTGATACGTTTTATTAGGTAATTCATATCTGTGGGAAGAGGTGATAAGTAAACTGCATCTTTCACGAAGCCCCGCCCGGACGGAGTGGCCGAGCGGTTAAAGGCGCTACAGTCTGGAACCGCACGACCGCTACGGTCGCAGGTTCGAATCCTGCCTCGGGCATGGATGTGTGTGATGTCCTTAGGTTAGTTAGGTTTCAGTAGTTCTAAGTTCTAGGGGGCTTATGACCACAGCAGTTGAGTCCCATAGTGCTCAGAGCCATTTGAACCATTTGAACGAAGCCCCGCACGAAAAAATCGTAGGGTGTGGTATTATGAGTACTTGGACATCAAAAGTGAAGTGATAAGTATTCACTCCCCATGCGTTATCCGTCATTGAGGTAGACATTCATTCAGGAAAGTCAAGCATTCATATACCAATGGGATGGGGCTCCGTCCTGCTGGAAAATCTAACCTCCTGAATTTTCATTCATTTGAGTAACAAATTACATTTAAAGCTCACCCGAGCGCACTCCAAATACTCCACCGACACGCGCGGCCAACCTCAGCTTTTACCTTTACACAGAAAGCCAGTTCCGTCAAATTGTTTATTAAAACGATCAGTGCTCTTCGTCGTTGGAGTTTCAATGTTAAACTTACACCGAAATGCACGCTGCACCGCTATCGCTTTTACTGAACTCACGAATGCAAAAAATATTGTATTGCGTAGTATACATCTCACTTAACAATTGACGCGGCAGTATACGCTAGAAGCGTGCGGTGCTGGAGCGCTCTAGCGGTAGTATTCGAAACTTTAGATCAAACTGACCTGACACAATTCAAGTAAAATGTATAGTGCAGGAAATATAGTTAACTGCAATTGTGTCCCTCTTTTTGAATCACCCTCAATCTGCATCTTATATTTCTGACTGACGTCACTTGCTCTTGTTTGCGGTGTAGAAGAGCAGTTATATTTGTACTCATTGTTACAATTGTCATCTTGGACGCCATGAATTGAGATCTGCCCGATTCAGTCCACTAGTAATATTGTCAATGTGCACCACGACATTCGATATGTGTACGTACGACTTACACTATTATTATTGACCCCAGCTTCACACTTTAGCTCATCTACGACACACTTTATGCTTACTGAAACTTGAAAATGGCAAACTGGCAAAGGATTGGAAATAAAAACTACATTTAAACCATGTACGGAATAAAAATAATTATCACACGCTTTTCGATAAAGATGTAAAAACTAAACGGAACCCGACATCATGACTCGAACCCACAACCTTCAGCGTACCAGCTAAATAACTTTACCGCAACGCTGTGGTGCCGTTTTGAAGATTAATGTTATTTGCAAGACTCTAGAAGACTACGAGAATTTCTTCTGCTTGCAAGCGAGGGCCGGCCAGAGTAAATGGCTGCAGGGTGGGAGACACGGGACCCTAACCTACAGCATCATAGCTTCAAACAGTCGATTCCACCCCTGGCACCCCTCCCTTCCACTCCCAAGCGAGTGGTCAACAGTCGCTGTAAGGTAGTGCTTGTGATAGTGGTGGTTGGCAGCTGCGGTTATGGAAAGAATGTCAGCGTTCAGACCTGGTAGTAACGGGTTCCTTAAATCCACATTCAAATCGACGGCGTTCTGGCTCCCTGTAGACCGTTGGGTCGCCACATACGGTTCTACGGTGGTGAAGGGACATCAAGCACTTGTGGTCGCCCTGTGCAGCGGTTTACACATGTGGAAACATTGTCTCTGTGATACTGAAGCTCCACCCCAGACACTGTTCACCTCGGACATGCTCAGACCTATGCATATTGCATCGACTGTCATCCTACGTTATAGTCAGCGTACTCGCAAAGTGCCGTCATTTTCGTACACCTGACTGTAAAAGATTTCTGAGCAATTGTGGCTACACACGCACCATACGCCGCATCTAGACCCAACATTCGGATGTCACAAACGGCACGTCTTCAAATGTAATAACACCAGGCGCGGATGCAACGCGCGAAGAGGAATTTCATAGGGGCTATGACTCCCCTTTCCAAAACACTTTTTAAGAAAAGCGTTTACCACTTTTACTTACATAAATTTCCAAATATCTCTGCTTGCTTTCTGAGAATAAAGCACCATGAATACTACGAAAATGGCTAGGAATTCTAGAAATTACAAAAATGGTTCAAATGGCTCTGAGCACTATGGGACTTAACTTTTGAGGTCATCAGTCCCCTAGAACTTAGAACTACTTAAACCTAACTAACCTAATGACGTCGCACACATCCATGCCCGAGGCAGGATTCGAACTTGCGACCGTGGCGGTCGCGCAGCTCCGGACTGTAACGCCTAGAAATTACAAACAGGAAATTTTGAGTTGCTTGAATGAGGGCCTGCTCACGCTTGCAGCCTGGTCGGCCGCAGAGAACAATCCAGGCAGGCGAAGACACTCATTCACCGACTGATCGTACCTACTGCCAACCACGAATCCGACTCGGTTCCCAAGTGAACAAGTAGAAAAGACAACCAACAGCATGACGAGAAAAAAACTGACCTCCCAAATGAAGGTGGAAATTATGCTCTTTTGGTGAACGAGACGGAGTTGGCGATGATTAATAGAAGCCAATAAATTATGTTTGTTTCCCTGAAAATTCGAGACTGGTGTTTTTGTGTGACTTTTTCCCTTAGTGACTCAAGTGTATTCTTGTTTCGTTGTCGTCGTTGAGATTATCTATAAGAGTTGCTATGAGCTGGATGGAAGCTGTGTAGGAGCTGTAAGCGGTGAACATATTCCAGTCCAGTGATCGGTACTCGAAACATTTCTTAAAGTTGGGTTGGCACAGGGTTCTGATTATTGACATCGTAGTAGTGAGAAATTTAATGCTGTCTCGTGGATGAGAATGAGGCTGGCGCCCCATGTTTACACTGATTGGACAGTGTGGCAGGGCAGAGAATTAATCCAGGTCCGCCAATACACCTCTCCCATTAAATCTGCAGATCAATACGCCGTGCTACTTGTCTCGCGTGCCCTACACTGGTGAGAGTGAGCAGGCTGCAATCGCAAGTGTGACTAAACGCGAGGCGACGCTACGCGTAGAAAGGATCGGGAACGGACGAGAGGAACATTTAAGACTCAAGTTTAGATGCGCGCCTTCTTTCAGCTGATGTAAATACAAATGAGATGTCTCGAGGCGTTGCAGACAGCCGTCGTGCGACGGAGACGACGGCGCAGCAGTGTGACGTAGGTGCGGAGCGCAGTCAGAGCCCGAGAAGCGCAGGAGGTCCTATCGCTTAGGGCACTTTCCCGGCCCACATTCCTGGCACATTCCGCGCGCTCCGCAGTCGGGGCAGCGGTCGCGACCGCGTCTCGGATTGCCTGCGCGGTATCCCTCATCTGTTTTCCCCCAGTCCACCTTCCTAGCACCACCCTCGGAATTACGTGTCTGCCACCGCGGCGAGTTCCCACAAGCCAGGTAAGGCGTCGTTTGCTCCTCTTCCCACGCACAGACACGACGAGAGGAATTTCCGCAACGCTGGCAAGCCAACTTTCGAGAACGTCCTCGGAAGCAGTTCACAATGACACATATCTTTACCAATACAAGCCTCTGTGCTTGTATTGTACCCTGTCGTGATCGGAGGACCACTTTCCAAACGCAGCGGAAACTGGAAATGGGTAGTGTGGGATCTAGGTTCATTCCAAGGGCGAGAAATTTTTCCATGACGACTGGTCTTTTCCGACAACCGTTCCTGAGAAATTTACGGAAGTCCTGGCAGAAAGCAGCAATGAAAATGCCTAAATACCCCTCCGGCGTCCCAATCGCTGGAACACCAAACGGTAAATAATTTCATGCACCGGGCTGAAGCTTTCAAAATTGTGGAGTCCGCCGGCAGCCTCCTCGTAGGGTGGAGGTGGCATGTCGTACACCCTCTACTGGAACTAGTGATCTTTCGAGATCAACGAGATTACTTTTCCTGTGCGGAAAGTTTACAAAGCATTCACAAGTACGTTCCCGTAGGCGGGCATTGAATTCTGCTTATAAACTTTCCTGCTCTTCTTGGCTAGCGTTGCAGATTAAGACGCGTGGACTTGTTCGGTAGAAGGAGACATGAGTGCAGAGTGTGGTGTCATTACCCAGCCAGAGGTGGTGTTGGATAATAATGGCGGACTTGGCTAGAGTTTATTGACGCCGAGTATGACGTTTTTTGAGTGACTTTTTCGCTATTGACTTAAATGTATTGCTATTTGTTACGGAGACGGCCGACGGAAGTTGCTAGTAGCCGACGGGAGACAGTGTATTTAACTGTCAGTGATGAACATACTCCAGTCCAGTGGTCGGATCTTGAAATATTTCTAGAGGTGACTGGATTGCTACAGGACTTTTAACTGGAGTAGTCATAATTTTATCCCCGTCTCGCCAGTCAAAGCTATGGTGGCGACCTTTATCAGACTCCTTCTACATGAGTAGTAGTACAGACAATTATTCTGTGGAGCAGTATTTTGCATGCGTAATTTGCCTCGCGCGCTCACATCGCCAATGGCGTGTGGATTCTGAGCGCGGCCACGAATGCGATTTCGCGCTACGTTATGGAAGCTCCGAGGCACAGACGAAAGCAAGTGTCACTGTAGTAAGTTAAAACACTGTCACACAGACACGGAAAAAGTGAGAAAAAGAAACATGTTAAATACGGACGCTATGCTGATAAAGTAACCATCCAGGAACATAATCCTGAATACAGTTTTGTAGGGTTGCACCTCTTTCCTGTCATTTATGCTGCCGTACGGAGTCCAGTGTTTTACACGATTTGATACATTGTTTCTATTTTCAGTTTTTGACTAGATGCACTGTCTGTTGCCACAGTGGTCAGTCAACTTTGTCCTGTGTTTTTTCTAATTTTAAGTGTTTGTGTATCACCTTTTATGACAGGGAAATTTGGGACCAGCCCAGTAATTGCATAAACGAGCATGGAAAACCGTCCAAAACCACACTCGTACTGGCCGGGTACCACACCACTTGTCATTATCCGCCGCGAGGATTCAATACGGACGTGGATCACTTCCCTCTCTCGCAAGCTAGCTAGCGCGCTGCGAGTTAACATATATGAACAAGTCTTTAGTTTTTCCACCAGCTGTAACAAAAATGTATGTATTTCATAAAACAGATTTTAATGAGAGATAAGAAGATAAGGACCTGTGTTACTCTCCATTTACATTAATAAAATGTGCTCCAGAAGAGCAGCTACCTCCTGTTGCCTGAGGTATGAATGAAGACTCGTTCCAGTAGACTGTTGACGTACCCCCATATGGCGAGGGAGTGGGGATGCTAATGCAACCAGGAACATTGTCGAACATGATCGTTTTGGGTGTCCAGATGTTATGTTATGACAGGAATAATGTTACATGGGCGTACTGACCTCCAAATCCTTGAACACGGTGTACTCACCGATCAACGTTACTGTGACACTGTGTTCCTTCCCCATGTGCGAACTTTCTAGGGGGACCGGGGGGGGGGGGGGGGGTTGAAGACGACGGCATCCATCCCTGATTTCATTTTTGTGGGCTACAGAGCAGTGCAGCAACCGTCGCCGTAGGTATTGTGCCAAGGAGCAGAAATGATTAGCGAACAATTTAACACAACAAACTGAAGACTTAACTTGTATTTCTTCAATCTTATGAAGACTCGTTACAAGTGATGCAACAAGAAATAGAGTCCAGCTATCACAGTGTCTATAAGGATGAGGCACAATCGAAGGTGTCACAGTGTAGTGGCCCCAAGCACAAGTGGGCTGAGCGGCTGCCGCCGGCTATTCTATATTGTGGCAACAGAGGGCGCTTCATGGTACGCCCTACCATAAGAACTACTTACCAACCTTGTGGCCAGCACGGGAGCACGTTGCAGAGTGTGCACTGCTGTCTATGGTAATCACACACCCTATTAAGAATCAGGCCTGCCTTCTGGAGTGTCCAGGGAACCACAATAAATTGCAGTGACTTTTGTGTATTTACTGTCTCTGCATAAAAGTGTCATTTGTTTCTCTAATCGCGTACTTCTGTACTATACTGCAGCACTTCATTCGGTGTATGGTACAAGTTTTGTCGCACTATGTTAATTGGCAGGGACAGTTTATTTCATCCTTAAAATTTGCAGACGAGTGTAAATTAAAGTTATACATATACTGAAGCGCCAAGGAAACTGGTATAGGCATGCGTATTCAGTTATAGAGATATATAAACAGACAGAATATGACGCAGCGGTTGGCAACGCCTATCTAAAACAACAAATGCCTGGCGTAGTTGTTAGATCGGTTACTGCTGCTACAATAGCAGGTTATCAAGATTTGAATGAGTTTGAAAGTGGTGTTATAGTCGGCGATGGGACACAGCATCTCCGAGATAGCGTCGAAGTAGGGATCTTCCCGTACGAACATTTCACAAATGTTCTATGAATATCAGGAATCCGGTAAAACATTACATCCCCGACATCGCTGCGGCCGCAAAAAGATCCTGCAAGAACGACGACTGGAGAGAATCGTTCAACGTGACAGAGTGCAAACCTTCTGCAAATTGCTGCAGATTTCAATGCTGGGCCATAAACAAGTGTCAGGGCGGTGAACCATTCAACGAAACATCGTCGATTTGGGCTTTCGGAATCAAAGGTCCACTCGTGTACCCTTGATGACTGCACGACAGAAAGCTTCACGCCTCGCCTGGGCCCGTCAACACCGACACTGGACTGTTGATGACTGGAAACATGTTGCCTGGTCGGACGAGTCTCGTTTCAAATTGTGTCGAACGGATGGACGTTCAAAATGGTTCAAATGGCTCTGAGCGCTATGGGACTCAACATCTGAGGTCATCAGTCCCCTACAACTTAGAACTACTGAAACCTAACTAACCGAAGAACATCACACACATCCGTGCCCGAGGCAAGATTCTAACCTGCGACCGTAGCCATCGCGCGGTTCCAAACTGAAGCGCCTAGAACCACACGGCCACACCGGCCGACTCACGATGGACGTGTATGGGTATGGAGACAACCTTATGAATCCATGGACCCTTCATGTCAGCAGGGGACTGTTGAAGCTGGTGGAGGCTCTATAACGGTGTGGGGCGTGTGCAGTTGGAGTTATGTGGGAACCCCTGATACGTCTACATACGACTCTGACAGGTGACACGTGCGTAAGCATCCTTCTGATCACCTGCATCTCTTCATGTCCACTGTGCATTCCGACGGAACTGGGGCAATTCCAGCAGGACAGTGCGACACCCCACACGTCCAGAATTGCTACAGACTGGCTCCAGGAACACTCTTCTGAGTTTAAACGCTTACGCTGGCCACCAAACTCCCCAGACACGAACATTATTAAGCACATCAGGGATGCCTTGCAACGTGCTGTTCAGAAGAGATCTCCAACCCCTTGTACTCTTACGGATTTGTGGACAGCCCTGCTGGATTCGTGGTGTCAATTCCCTCCAGCACTACGGCAGACATTAGTTGACTCCATACCACATAGTGTTGCGACACTCCTGCGCGCTCGCGGAGGCCCTACACGATATTAGCCACATGTACCAGTTCGTTGGCTCTTCGGTGTATATAATTAGTTAAACAGGTCCTAAAAATGAGCTGTCACCAGTGAACTAGTTCTCAAAGATGAACGAGTCTGCGCATCTGTAGTCACGATCACTCAATAGGAGACACAATCTTTAACACGCCCCTGCCTTAGAATATGTGTGTGCTAGCAAGTGGAATACGCCTCGCAGCCACAGGCGCCCTAACTCACGACCAGCAGCTGGCCGCATTCGCCACGCCGGCTCCTTATGATCAATACGTATGCGCGTGGTCGCCATTAGCACCGACACACGCCGGGCGATACCTGGTGCCGCTGCGCCGCTTTTATTATGCAAATGCCCGAAGCCATAATTCGATACCTGCTCGTCTTACAGCCGGGCCCGGCTGGCCCGCGGTAGCCGACGGGTAATCCTACTCCACGTTAAGTGGCCGCCACGCCACTAACATTTTCCGCCGCTGCTCCCGTAACGTAATAATGCTCGCCGAGTTACTGCGCGCTAAACACACATTTCAGTCAAACATATCTTGTGAGCCCACCGTACGCGGACCACCTCGAGATGCAATATTTAGACAGTGATACTGGACCTGTCAAACGGTCTATCGTTTTCCGTTTCGAGCGCCCACATTCGGGTGTTGGTGGTCGCAGTTCCAAGAACGCACTGGTGCACGGAATGATACGCCCTACACAACGTAAAAATACTGAACCAAGAGTCGTACCACATGACAGACACCATATAAAAACAAATGACTGATAATGTTATACTGTTCGCATACCTCGAATTAAGTTTCTGACTAATACATACATACGTGTTATTTTACCACAGTTTTCGCGATCGAGATGTCAGATTACACGTACATACGAACAACACTGGGTATACCATCATTTAGAACAAAAATTATACAACTGGAGTCCTTTGAGATAAAGAATAAATGGTTAGAAATGAATACCGACATCAACAAGTTATGCTTAGCAACAACGTCCTAAGCTCGAAGCAACTGTTCAAAGCGACCATTGGCAATATCGCTATGACATGCGTTACAATGAAGAATAAAGCTTTGCCAAACTCTCTCAAACAGCGTTGTTGTTTTTCCTATAGTGAGACAGGATGCTACCAACCCTTTCGTCTTCACTTCCTACGAGTCATCATCATTATCATCTTCATCATCATCACCATCACCATCAAATCGACGACGGAGGACCCTGTAGATGCTGTGCAGACCTTACAATGCTTCTCCATTGATGGCAATCTTGTGCACTTTGGATCCAGTTGTCACGGACTACTAGCTGGTAAAGGTCCATCCTATTCCGAGGCAAATATGTGAGGATTTTTGGGGTATAATGTCCCCCCCCTGGCAGCGTTACAGGCGCTGTGCACGGTTAGCCCAGTAGTGGGGCTGCCACTGTTCTGCCCTCAGCTGGCAGGATTTCTTTTCAAAAAAATGGCTCTGAGCACTATAGAACTTAACTTCTGAGGTCATCAGTCCCCTAGAACTTAGAACTAATTAAACCTAACTAACCTAAGGACATCACACACATCCATGCCCGAGGCAGGATTCGAACCTGCGACCGTAGCGGTCGCGCGGCTCCAGACTGTAGCGCCTAGAACCGCTCGGCCACAACGGCCGGCGGATTTCTTTTCAGGTTTATTCCTTAGGAAAGCGGGCTACACAACGTCTCTTGGGTCTTCCTTGCTCTCTTCGTTGGAGATAGAAAAGAAAAATGAAAGACACCTTCGGCCCTCGAAACCTATTACAATTGGGGTCGATACCGTTGGGATCGAAAAAGTAAGAGTTGGCCAAGGGAGGCCGATAGGAAAGGAAACAGAAGTCTGACACAAGTAAGGAGAAGTTATGTACTTCCTACGAGTAAACGAATTTATGTGATCCCAGATGAAAACTGTTCGGATGCGAAACCAGGCGATCGCGCTGGCCGTGGAACATGACATCCTCTCCAATCCAAGGATAAGGGACACAATAGCTCACGGACAGTAATAGAGAAGTGGGGTGTATAGCGAAAAGTTCCTTCCGTCGTCTCTCGGTGATTCTGTGGCACGGCGCAAAGCCGAATTCGAGACTAAGAACTGATTCGTATGCTCTCTGCAACGCGAGACAAATTACGCAGCGTCCTGCCCCGCAGACTTAATTGGAAGCGTTTATTGGCGGACTAAAATTAGTTCTCTGCTGTGCTATACTATCAACTCAATCTAAATTAGGGTCGCTAACCACGCTTTGACCCGCAAGAGGGGGATTAAATTTCCCACTTCTCCAATGTCAATAATCAGAGCCCTGTAGCAATCCAACTTATTTCAAAAAGATTCCAAGATCCGACCACAGGACTACAATATGCACACCGCTTACAGTTCCCACACCGACTCCAAATGGCTCCAAGAAACTCCAAGAAACTTTCACTCACCATTTCCAAAACAGCAAAACAATAACAATGCAACTTCAATAATGGAAAAATGTCACACAAAACGTCACTCTCAAATTTACGACAAGTCGTTAGTGAAACATCATCACCGTCCAGCTAGGTACTGGCTCCGCAATCAGATGTAGAAACGCTGCCCCCAACTTAAAAGCAACAATCGAATAGAAAATCGGATAAAGTCTAAACGTAATTCCACGCTGATTCACAGGAACGCACTTTCCATTCTTGAAAATAATCTCTACTGGAAAAATATCCAGGATCACCAATTACCGCAATTACCGACTTCAGTAACACTCTTTGGAACATCCCCCCCCCCCAACCACCGAGGGCACTACACCACCTGCTCCTGCAAGGTCTGTTGGTCGATTCCTCGATTTAGCGAGCAGCACACAGTTATACAAATTTGTTTGAGTATAGCGCCTCTCGGGCAATCAGACTCAGTAACCAGGCTGCATACACTCCCTTCCGCCAGATACCGACCCTGGCAGAGCCGACAGCCACACGAAGATCACACAGGAGCGGTCAGGAAATGATATGTTATACAACACTCATGTTGAAATCGCATATTCCCGTGGGAAACAAGAGGCACGATTTCGAACAACTGTTAATGCACGTCACGAATGAACAACATGCAACGTGAACCATTCAAACGGTTTGCAACAAAAATGGTCTCATTAGTTATCTCGTAAAATTCCAGTCCAGTGATAGAGACTCGTTGCTGGTCATCTGACAGGCTCGTGGCGTATGGATTTTCATAATTGCAGTCGGCGGCTGAATACTTCATTACTGTTGAAACAGACCTCATTCGATAAGAATACAAATTGTAGGATTCTTCGGCAGTACTGGCGCTGGTTAACCTACTGACAGATCTGAACTATCGCTTCAAAGATGTTTGGCCGCACTGCTTGCAAATGCTATATATCGTTATAAAGAGTTTGCCTCCGTAGCTGAGTGGTCAGCGCGGCTGACTGCGCCTTGGGGGTCGGGTTCGATTCCCGAGCGGTTCTGAGATTTTATCCGCTTGGGGCCTGAGTGTTGTGTTCACCTCATAATCATCACCATAATCATCATCGACGCACGAATCGCCGATGTGGCAGCCGAACAACTTCAGATGGGATCCTCCGGCTAATAACGTCATACAATAATTTCATTTTTATTATGAAGTGTGGACCTGCTGCTCCAATAGCGCCCTCTTGTGTTCTTCGAGGTAGGCATTTCTCGGGTAAGCTGACGGGTGCTTATCTATATTAACAAACGCCAAAAACGTTCACCCGAGCCCAGTTCCAGATTGCCGATCTAACAGCTTCGAGGGGCAACAAAAATTTGAATTTCAGTGTATCATACGATTATTGCTCGAATTTTAAAATTTGAAATGCTGTCATAATCTATTCATTAAACGTGAAGTGATCAGAAGTTTAAAGCTGTTTTATACATAGGAGTTCGATTCTTTAAAGAACCAGGGGTGGAAGGAGCGCGGCAGCGTTTACAGGTTGATGGATGTTATCTCCCTCAATCTAACATCTATCCCACAAATTTTACTATGAGGACAATTTTTTGTCAGGAACCCTGGAAAGGTCTGCGTGCCTGAATGACCCAGTTCACGCCCCTCCAATTATTTGCGTGTTGCGAAACTCGTCTCTGTACATTTATTCGGCTTTCTGGGCACTGCACCGCAAATTAACCACAATTCTGGAAGTTCATCTACTGAATAACGTCCAGTCAAAAACTGTAAGTTGTTATCTCTATCGTGTGTACGCCCAAATGCACTGCTGCCTTATGGTTTCGAATAGCTGAAAATATTCATTTCGAACCATTTTTTCCTTAACACTTATTTGATGGTTGTCTACGTATTGTGTAATTTTGACCTTAAAAGTTTGGGTATAGCAATTACACAAATTATAAAGATCAAATACAGTGTAAATGTGGACTCCACTGACAAAATTTCGGATGTTGTTCTGGGAGTTGTCTCCGGTGATTCTTTACAGAGATATTTATTTCTTTGATTTCCTATGCCTGCGTCTTTTAGCATCTGTTCCATTCGCTCACGTTGTTCAGAACAGTACTGCCCACTTTACCTTCCGTTAGTTTTACTTTAACAGTGATACACGGCAGTATGGATAAGTTTACCGCTGAGGAATTAGTCCACAAGCACTTCGCTTATGGGTTAACTGAAAGCAATGAAAGAGCACCACAAAGACGTTATGCTGAGTTGTTCCTGTATCGACGGCAACCACGTGACAGTACTTCTGCACCTGTACGGAGGTGCCAACGGGAAACCGTTTGCCTAACGCGAAACAAAAATAATTTAGCACGGAAAGGCTCCGCTTCTCAGACTTACAACTCACTAAGTCGTCCATATTTATTGGTTTATTTATTTTTGTTAGAGCGAACGAAGTAAACAATAATTTCCCCTGTTCCTACGTTAGGTTTATTTTGCCCGAAATGCAATCGTCAAAACACTTCAGTCAGTTTTCAAATTCGCTGACGAGTGTGTCGACGTTCGTGAATTGTATGTCGAAATAAGCCAGTTTTTTGTGAAATCATTTCGTTTCGTTTTTAATGTACACACTGCAATTGTTTGTGCAAAGACGGTGGAATTAGAAATTTTCACGTTATCAGATTGTCCTGTATAATCATTTGCTGAATTTGTTGCTGTCGACAATGATGCGCGTGCAGCGTCGCTTATGACAGTCGATGACAGTTTGGAAATCGTTCACAGTTCGAAAGATAGAATCGAAGTAACGACATCAACGAATTTGACAACGAAATACAGATTTCAATTTCTGTCACCATTACACGAGAAACGTGTAATATTATGAAAAGTACGTACAATTATTTAGATGCGCATTTGAATGGAATGGCCGGCCGCGGTGGCCGTGCGGTTCTGGCGCTGCAGTCCGGAACCGCGGGACTGTTCCGGTCGCAGGTTCGAATCCTGCCTCGGGCATGGGTGTGTGTGATGTCCTTAGGTTAGTTAGGTTTAAGTAGTTCTAAGTTCTAGGGGACTTATGACCTAAGATGTTGGGTCCCATAGTGCTCAGAGCCATTTTTTTTTTTTTTTTGAATGGAATGAATATAAGGATACTCGGTAAAAAAAATTTGCCGAAATCTGATGCTGAAAAAATTGACTACACAAACTAATTCCCGATAAACAATAATATATTGTACATCTACAGCAGTAATTATCGTTCTGTATAAAAATTCGAGACATCGAAATAACAGTTTTTCCCCCGTATCGTTCAATATGATAAACTATTTCGCCACGCTCTAT
This sequence comes from Schistocerca piceifrons, assembly GCF_021461385.2. Taxonomy (NCBI): domain Eukaryota; kingdom Metazoa; phylum Arthropoda; class Insecta; order Orthoptera; family Acrididae; genus Schistocerca; species Schistocerca piceifrons. The sequence continues at coordinate 126,786,099 of NC_060139.1, read as the reverse complement.
TTCACGTTACACTTTTTCCGCTGTATATTAATAGCACATAAAAGGGCACTACTACTAAGTCGACACTAACCAATATCACAATGAAAATGATCCTTTTCATCACACCAAGAAAACAATCACTTCCTTAATCACTATGAACCCTCCCCCCCTCCCTCCCCCAGCACCACCACCACTATAAATAACTACAGCAATCTCCCGATCAACAGGATTAATGCAGATCCTAGAGCGCAGTCCGCAGCTCGTGGTCTAGTCGTTAGCGTTAGCCTCTGCATCACGGGTCCCGCGGTTGATTCCAGGCCGGCTAGGGTTTTTTTTTCCGCCCAGGGACTGGGCGTTTGTGTTGTCCTCGTCATTTCATCATCATTCGGGAAAGTGGCGAGAGTGGGCTGTGAAAAGATTGGAAATTTATACTGGCGCTGACAACCGCGTCTTTGAGCGCCCCAGAAACCAATTACCACCACCACCACCACCACCGAGAGCGCACGAATAACCGAATAATACAAACAATGCAAAATCAACATTTTTCACCGGAAATTTTTACTAACTATAATCACAAAGCAACCTGCATGTTACATTCGAAAGCCCACTGCGTTACTCGCTGGAAACTGCCAACTTATTTACAGAATTACACTTCGTGTCACTTGCTTCCACTTACTTTCAGTCATTCACCATTCATTTTTTTCTGCTTCTGTTTTTCATTCACTCATTCACACACAACAGTTTTCATTAGCCGGAGAGTCAAAGCATCGGCACAGTGAAACGAATTTCGCCCTGAATGCTTTAACATCAGATCAACGCATTTGAGCGCTTCGATGTGCATGATAACCACGCAGGGGTTCGCTATGTCCGCGTCCCTTAGCTGCCCAAATCCCGGTTCGTAGACATTGCTACTACTGGTATTTAACCACTCGCTTACATTTTCGTCATCTTCGTCTCCATAACCAGAAATTTGTGGTTTAAAAGGAACTATGATTATAACGGAATATTTCAGTCATCGTTTACATTGTTTCGAAAATCGCTGAACTATCCACGAATAATCCGCATCTGAGTTATTCGGAACTTCCTGTATACCGATACTACAGAAACGACGATGATGACCACCAATCACATCGTCGTCTACGAGCCAAGCTACGATCACACGGAATATTTTCGCAGGTATATATGACTGGCCCGATGAATATACGTCTATTAAAACCCAGTACGTTAAGCTGGACAGCGGATGTTCCACAGAAACAAAAGTACAAGGGCTCTTCCTCCCTCCCCCACCCCACCCCAATGTCCGATCAGACGCGAAATGGAAACAACAAAGAAAATTAAAAATGTATTCGCATCATTTTGCTATACCTTCCAGCTACGTCTCTAATAGCCGCCGCTCCGACTTAGACCTTTGTCACAACGGGGTACCAACTTTCCAATGCGCTCTTCATAGAAGGCAACTGCCTGTGCTTAAAGCCTATTCTCTACGCTGGACTGAAGCTCGTTGTCTGTGCCGCAATCCTGCCCTCCCAGCCAGCTTTTAATGTGAGCAAAGAGGTGAAAATCAAAGGGATTCATGTCCTTTGGTGATCAAACACGTCCCGTCGAAAACGGTGCAAGAGCGTCTTTATTATAACTGCAGTGTGCAACGGTGTGCTGTCACGAAGGGCGAGTCTGATGACAACATTCCTTGTCGGTTGTTCTAAAAAGACCTACGTAGACGTTGAAGAGTCGCACTGCATGAGGCTGCAGTGATGGTCGTGCCAAGTTCCATTAATTCCATCAACAAAACTGTTTTTAGGGCCCAGAACACAGTAACCGTACAGTTTGGGGTGGAGATGATTCGCTTGCACTTCTTTGTTTTATCTCCAATTTTTTAATATAGCATATACAACAATGCGTCGAATAGGATCGGCAGCACTATAGGAGAGTTCACTGACGATGCAGTGCCGGCGAGAGTGGCCGGGCGGTTCTAGGCGCTTCAGTCTGGAACGGCGTGACCGCTACGGGCGCAGGTTCGAATCCTGCCACGGGCATGGATGTGTGTGACGTCCTTAGGCTAGTTAGGTTTAAGTAGTTCTAAGTTCTAGGGGACAGATGACCTCAGATGTTAAGTCCCATAGCGCTCAGAGCCAATTGACGATGCAGTTGTGTACAGGAAAGTATCGTCGTTGGACTACCGTGAGGAACTGCAGAAATGGAGTAAAGAATAGCAGCTCTCTTTGAATTTGGATAAATGTAAGGTAACAGCTACAATAAAAGCAAAGAACCGTGTAGTACCTCATTACAAAATGGATGGTGAACATCCTGTGCACGTCACATAGTGTAAGTATTAAGGAGATGTGCAATTTGAAGAGATCGAAAGGATCGTAAAAAGTCTTCATCACACATACGAAAGTGAAACAGAAATGCCTCGTGAATGTGAACGGGACTTCTTGGAAGAAAGAAGACGCAATTATCGCGAAACCCCTGAGTACCTGTCTTCGAAGACGACAGTACGACATTGCGCCAAACTTTACGTCGCGTAGGATTGTACGAGAACAACGTGAGAGAGATCAGAGCGCTTTACAGAGGCATACAGAGTTACATTTTCCTCACTCAATACGCGAATGGAATACGAAAGAAAATGGATGATACTGGTACGATGTACCCTTCGCCATGCACAGTACAGTTGCTTACTAAATATTTACGAACTAAGGTCGGTATTACACTATCACATTTCTTTGTCAAATATCTTTGTCCAATATCTTTGCCAAAGATATTTGATGGTGTAATACGCAACTTTGTCGAATGTCGTCCAATATTTGATCAAATCTAGGGCCTCGCTGTGGATTTGATCAAAGAAGTCGCTTGTCTTCTGTTCACTGCAATGGTGCCACACGGAGCGCTAGCATCGCTGCAGCATTCTGTCGTCTGTAGTGTTTTAATAAACATTCCCGGTAAATACAATTGGTGTGTGCCGACAACTACAAAATTAATAGAGATGTATGAAGCTGATGAGGCCCTTTACAACGTGAGGCACGCTGAATACAAAAATAGATTAAGAAGATTGGAGACCTGACCTGACCTGACCTCACCTAACCTAATCTAACCTAACCCTCTCGTGTAGCAAGGAATCGGAGTGTTACAGTGAGCCTGTCTTCTGCAGATGTAGCAGTTCTTAAGTGAATATTGTGCTTTGTGATATGAGGATACACTTCACTGAGCACATACAGAAATGTATGTTCATCCATTCTTAAGTAATTGATGTACGAGTTGACATCCTCCACTATAAGGTCACGTAACAAGTTTTGTTGAATGCTTTTATCGTGTCGTCGTAAAACCCACGGCTTCACCCAGGTATGTTTACTTTTTTCCCCCCCGCTTCTCTTCCGCGCACACAGCGCAACTGTGGTACGTGCAACTGCTGCGGTTTATAGCAAGTTGTTGTTGTCAGCCATCTTGAACTTTGACGAAAAATATGACAGTGTAATACCCCTTCTAGCGCTACGTCAAAGATCTTTGTCAAATATATTTGACGGAATATTTGATCACATTTTTGATCAAATCTTTGACAAAGAAATTTGATAGTTTAATACCAGCCTAACCAACCATGATATTATTGCACTTGGCCATTGTCGGAAAAACGTGGTGACTTGAGACTAGCGAAAGCGCACCGCACTGTCAATGCTTTCAGGTCAGTCAGGCATATACTACCAACCCCGATTACGCGCTTACTCATGATAAGCCGACTGAAGCACCCTCACTCCCAGGTGCAATAATACTGGGCTCGACTAATAGACGTACATATACTACAAGAACAACAACAGTCGCTAGAGGTGGCAGCATGCCCGGCGCAACAGCGGGCGTCTCAGCAGCGGCCTCTATCAGCAAATTAAGCGAAAAATTACTGGCGACGGCGGGCAGAGCTGGAGTGGACGCAGGCGGCGGGCGGCAGCGGGCAGCTAGGCGGCGTGGTAATTACCGTGCAGAGCGCCTCGGCCGGCGGCCTCTGAAGACCAGGCGAGACGCGCAAGTCCCAGCGAGGGCCGGAGGGCCCCCCGCGGGGCGGCCGCCAAACTGTGATGAATCGCCGCCACCCCGCCGAGATAATCTCAACACCGCACCAATTTCAAATTAATTTACCACACCATCCGATATGCTTGACGGGGATCCCACAATTTCGTATAGGAGCTTTGTGCCGGCTGCCGCTGCTCGCCGCCGCGCTGCTGCTGCTGCCGCGACCGCGACTACCTAATGGCGGGCCGGTGAAAAACGCACGGCTGCGAAATTAGGCTAACGATCGCAAGGCTGCAAGGGGTTCGCGCCAAAACACTGCCACAAGGATGAGGTTGTGCTCGATCGGCTGGTGTCTGCATTGTTGAGTCCCCATTCGGTAACTCTGCTTCTGCTGTGCAGTTTCGGCCTAAATCCACCCAAGCAGGGATGTGGTTAATGCTCCATACACAGTCCATATCTACATTCATGGAACTTCACGCCGCCGAATGATTACATTTACAGGTCAACAGCATAAGTGGTTCTGAGGTACCAGCTATCAATCCATGCTGAAACACCCTTGCTAGTATCGAGCGAGGTGGCGCAGTGGTTGGCACAGTGGCCTCGCATTCAGGTGGTCGACGGTTCAAACCCACGTCCGGCCATCAGGATTTAGTTTTTCCGTGATTTCCCTAAGCCGCTTCAGGCAAATGCTGGGATGGTTCCTTAAAGAGCACGGCTGACTTCAAAAATGGCTCTGAGCACTATGGGACTTAACTTCTAAGGTCATCAGTCCCCTAGAACTTACAACTACTTAAAGCTAACTAACCTAAGGACATCACACACATCCATGCCCGAGGCAGGATTCGAACCTGCGACCGTAGCGGTCGCGCGGTTCCAGACTGTAGCGCCTTTAACCGCTTGGCCACCCCGGCTGGCGCCGGCCGACTTCCTTCCTCATCCTTCCGTAATCCGATGGGACCTATGACCTCTCCGTTTGATCCCCTCCCCCCGAATCAACCGGCCCATATTAGTACGTGGTGTAACCCCCACAGTCGGCAATGCAGGCACTGACTCTGGTATCCAGTCGATTGTACAGATGGCAAATACTGTCCTGGGATACGTTATGCCACGGCTGCTCGATCTGCTCACGTAGTTCTCCAAAACTTGTTGATCGACAAGTTGAACGAGTCCCTTCTCGTAGCATCACATCCCACACATGCTCCAGTGAAGACAAGTCCGGAGGGTGTGCTAGCCAGGGAAGTTGCTGTACGTCTTGTAGAGCACGTTGTGTTTCACGGGTGGACGGGCATTGTCCTGCTGGAACAACACATCACCTCCCTGTTGCAAGAACGGCAAAAGAACGGGTCTAACAACATTCTGCACGTACCGAGCACTGGTAAGCGTCCCTCCAGAAACACCAAAGGTGATCGGGAGTTATAACTTATCTCACCCCTGACCATAAGGCCTGTGGTGGGGCCAGAGTGTCTTGGACGAATGCACTATCCGAGACAGCGTTCACCGAGTCTACATTGTACACGCAAATCATCATAGCTTGCGTACAGTCTGTTGTCACTGTTGAAGACCGCACCGCGCCATTCCATCTACCAAGTGTTCATCTGGCGGCACCAATCAAGCCGCGAACGTCGATGCTATGGCATGAGTGGAAGACGGGCTAGAGGCGTGCGTGCCCACAGTCTCACTGTAACAATCAGTTCGCAACAGTTCGTGTTACACGTCTGGGCACACAAGCCCTCTTATCTCAGCTGTGGTAGCTGTACGATCTGCCAATGTTGCCTTTACAATAAGATGATCCTGGCGGACTTCTGTTCTGCGTGGGCGTCCAAAACATCACCTGCGGATATGAGGATGTTCACGTGACCACTGATACATCGATGCACAACTGACGCAACACGACCCACTTGTGTAGCAATTCTCGGGAAAGTCCATCCCGACACTCAGAAGGGCACAATTTGGCCCTTTTCGAACTCGCTCAGCTGGCTGTATGAAGCACGAGTGGGTCTTCGTGGCATGGTTGCCTGCTCGCTTCACACGTCTGCACCAGACTGAGCCTTCTGACTGTGAGCACTCCCAATTAAAGGGTGGACAAAGATGGCGCTCCGGTAGCTATGACACTACGCTATCTGTTAGCAGACGACGTATAAACCATTATCAGTATGTCTACTATCACCCAGATGGCATACGCCATGATCGGATCAGGAATGACGTTGTCCTTCCAGGTGTACCAATTTCTTTTTCCCCACAGTTTCCTTTAAAGATTAACGTCATACAGAAGGTGCTCCAGAATTCATTATTCCTGGAGAAACTAGTGATCAGACTTAAAACTCTATTCGACACGAAATACTCCCACTGCGGAAAAAAAAATTCCGCTCTCGCCATCTTCGTCACACGAGGCTGGCGAGTCTACACTACTGGCCCCTAAAAATGCAACACCCGGAGGGTTAGCAAATAAGACCGTCGCACATGTTGAGCGTTAACAGTACAGTGGAAAGATTACGTGGTTTAATTTGTAAGTCACTTTGGGGGGAACATGGAACAGATGTTTTCAATGGTGAGAGCTATGGAAATCGTGGTGTCCCGGAAAACAGTCGAACACTCTCTTTATGGAGGTAACCAAGGACAGAACGGGCACTATGGGGCCTTGCATTATCTTGATGACACATAACGATACGCTGACCTCGGAGATAAGGCACAGCCGCCGTTCTTAATATGTAGAAATGTAGCGTCCGTTGTCCAAATGACCGACAATGAGAACCAGAGACGATGGTATTGTGTATCCAATGTCACTGCATGCCATCACGCCAGCTGCTGATCCTATACGACGAATGCAATAGCAGAGAGAATAATGTCTGCCCTTGCTGGCACTAGTCGCATGGGGCCGTTACGGTCATGCATGACGATGCGTACGGCCAGTGGGCCCCATCTGGAGTTGTTCGCCGTCTAGTGTCTCTTTTATTTGGCGACTCTTAAGCGACTTGGGCGTCGATGATAATGAAATAATGATGAGAAAAACACAATACCCAGTCCCCGAGCTGATAAAGTCTCCGACCCGGCCGGGAATCGAACCTGGACGCCCCGCACGGCAGTCAGCCGCAATGACCACACAGCTACGGAGGCGGACAACGAAAACAATAATACCCCAGAGCAACAACCGCAGTCTCCATCTGCCACGACCCTGCTGCTGTCGAATTCCACCATGTGCTGGTAGATGTTTCTCTTCCTTATACAACACATAAAATTATATTCTCACGAAGACCCGACAAATAAATGCGATTTCTGCACGAGAAACTCGCTGCGCTATCTTTTCTTATAACTGGTATATCAAAACTAATAATGAAGACCGACAGGGTTGAACCTATATGATAACAGATGCAAGCAGTTCCAGTAAACATGGGCCCGCAAACGAGATCTTTGCAACATACTTCGGATGTATAGCATGTCGGTCGCTGACTTCTGGCTAAAATATTGTCTTAGTTAGTAAAAAATGCAAAGTTTTCAATTAACTCCTCAGCTAACCAGCCTCAAACTCCCTTGCTTCGACGTGCATCATGTCCTCTGAACTACATGCATCAAAGAAAGTTTTGCATCACCTCGGTTCCGAGAGTTCCGGAACCTGTACAGAAAATTGGAATAGAAATCAACATAAACATCATTTCCACCCTTTTTATTGCTCATGAAAACCACACACTGCAGGTTGTACTACCATTCAGCGAGACCTTCAGAGGTGGTGCTCCAGATTGCTGTACACACCGGTACCTGTAACACCCAGCAGCACGTCCTCTTGCATTGATGCATGACTATATTCGTCGTGGCATACTATCGATAAGTTCATCAAGGCACTGTTGGTCCAGATTGTCCTACTCGCCAACGGCGATTCGGCGTAGATCCCTCAGAGTGGTTGGTGGGTGACGTCGTCCATAAACAGCCCTTTTCAATCTATCCCAGGCATGTTCGGTAAGGTTCATGTCTGGAGAACATGGTGGCTACTCTAGTCGAGCGATGTCATTATCCTGAAGGAAGTCATTCACAAGATGTGCACGATGGGGGCGCGAATTGTCGTCCATGAAGACGAATGTCTCGCCAATATGCTGCCGATATGGTTGCACTATCGGTCAGAGGATGGCTTTCGAGTATTGTACAGCCGTTACGGCGCCTTCCATGACCACCAGCGCCGTATGTCGGCCCCACATAATGCCACTCCAAAACATCATCAGGGAATCTCCACCTTGCTGCACTCGCTGGAAAGTGTGTCTAAGGTGTTCAGCCTAACCCGGTTGCCTCCAAACACGTCTCCGACGACTGTCTGGTTGAAGGCATATGCGACACTCATCCGTGAAGAGAACGCGATGTCAATCCTGAGCGGTCCATTCGGCATGTTGTTGGGCCCGTCTGTACCGTGCTGCATGGTGTCGTGATTGCAAACATGGACCTCGCCATTGACGTCGGGAGTGAAGTTACGCATCATGCAGCCTATTGCGCACACTTGAGTTGTAACATGACGTCCTATGGCTGCACCAAAAGCATTATTCAACATGGTGGCGTTGCTGTCAGGGTTCCTCCGAGCCCTAATCTGTAGGTAGCGGTCATCCACTGCAGTAGTTGCCCTTCGGCGGCCTGAGCGAGATATGTCATTGACAGTTCCTGTCTCTCTCTGTATCTCCTCCATGTCTGAACACATCGCTTTGGTTCACTCTGACGCCTGGACACTGTCCTTGTTGAGAGCCCTTCATGGCATAAAGTAACAATGTGGACGCGATCGAACCGCGGTACTGACCGCATATATTTTTACTCTGGGTTAAATAAAGGGTGACTCAACAAGAAAGAATAGATTTTAGTTGTTTATTACAAACAAACTGTGCAAGATAGAAACACATTGCACGTGTCACCGGATAGAGGGAAGTTCGAAGTCTTACGCTCGCACAGACTACAGCACACACTATGCATTGCTCGAGAAAATCTAAACGGTATCCATTTCAAACCACACACTGATCAACAAGTTCCTGTTTACTAAATCGACAACTTGAATAATTCGATTTGTCAAATCTTTAAGAGTAGCTGCCATAGGTGAAAAAGAATATCTTTCATGTACCCCCACATAAAAATTCCCAAGGTGCGAGGTCTGGTGACCTGGGAGGGCAAAACCAATGGACAAAAACTTGGTTGTCCACCTCTTCCAATGCAACGTTATGAGATGGTTTTGTTAAGATAACGCCGCATCTTAAGTGAGGCGGGGCGCCGTCATGCATAAAAATGCACTACACGCAGGAAGCGGCTACAAGGGTAGCGGAGTACGTGTGGAGTGCACATGGGTCTTTAGGTTAGAGAATTTCCTCCCTAGGCCCGACAAGACGCCACCTGAGACGCGGCAAAGTAGGAGTAGGCAAAATGCAACAGGGAATAACAATATTAATGTGCTAATAGTAAACTGCAGGAGCGTCTATAGAAAGGTCACTGAACTGCTCTCATTAATAAACGGTCACAATGCCCACATAGTACTAGGGACAGAAAATTGGCTGAAACTAGACGTAAACAGTAATGAAATCCTAAACTCAGATTGGAATGTATACCGCAGAGACAGGCTGGACAGTGAAGGGGGAGGCGTGTTTATAGCGATAAAAAGTGCAATAGTATCGAAGGAAATTGACGGAGATCCGAAATGTGAAATAATTTGGGTGAAGGTCACTGTTAAAGCAGGCTCAAGCATGGTAACTGGATGTCTCTATAGGCCCTCGGGCTCAGCAGCTGTTGTGGCTGAGCACCTGAAGGATAATTTGGAAAATATTTCGAGTAGATTTCCCCACCATGTTATAGTTCTGGGTGGAGATTTTAATTTGCCGGATATAGACTGGGAGACTCAAACGTTCATAACGGGTGGCAGGGACAAAGAATCCAGTGAAATTTTTTTAAGTGCTTTATCTGAAAACTACCTTGAGCAGTTAAACAGAGAACCGACTCGTGGCGATAACATATTAGACCTTCTGGTGACAAACAGACCCGAACTATTTGAAACAGTTTACGCAAAACAGGGAATCAGCGATCACAAAGCGGCTACTGCATCGATGATTTCAGCCGTAAATAGAAATATTAAAAAAGGTAGGAAGATTTTTCTGTTTAGCAAAAGTGACAAAAAGCAGATTACAGAGTACCTGACGGCCCAACACAAAAGTTTTGTCTCAAGTACAGATAGTGTTGAGGATCAGTGGACAAAGTTCAAAACCATCGTACAATATGCGTTAGATGAGTATGTGCCAAGCAAGATCGTAAGAGATGGAAAGGAGCCACCGAGGTACAACAACCGAGTTAGAAAACTGCTGCGGAAGCAAAGGGAACTTCACAGCAAACATAAACATAGCCAAAGCCTTGAAGACAAACAAAAATTGCGCGAAGCGAAATGTAGTGTGAGGAGGGCTATGCGAGAGGCGTTCAATGATTTCGAAAGTAAAGTTCTATGTACTGACTTGGCAGAAAATCCTAAGAAATTGTGGCCTTATGTCAAAGCGGTAGGTGGATCAAAACAAAATGTCCAGACACTCTGTGACCAAAATAGTACTGAAACAGAGGATGACAGACTAAAGGCCGAAATACTAAATGTCTTTTTCCAAAGCTGTTTCACAGAGGTAGACTGCACTGTAGTTCCTTCTCTAGATTGTCGTACAGATGACAAAATGGTAGATATCGAGATAGACGACAGAGGGATAGAGAAACAATTAAAGTCGCTCAAAAGAGGAAAGGCCGCAGGACCTGATGGGATACCAGTTCGATTTTACACAGAGAACGCGAAGGAACTTGCCCCCCTTCTTGCAGCGGTGTACCGTAGGTCTCTAGAAGAGCGTAGCGTTCCAAAGGATTGGAAAGGGGCACAGGTCATCACCGTTTTCAAGAAGGGACGTCGAAGAGATGTGCAGAACTATATCCCTAACGTCGATCAGTTGTAGAATTTTGGAACACGTATTATGTTCAAGTATAATGACTTTCCTGGAGACTAAAAATCTACTCTGTGGGAAAACAGCATGGGTTTCGAAAAAGAGGGTCGTGTGAAACCCAGCTCGCGCTATTCGTCCACAAGACTCAGAGGGCCATAGACACGGATTCACAGGTAGATACCGCGTTTCTTGACTTCCGCAAGGCGTTCGATACAGTTCCTCACAGTCGTTTAACAAACAAAGTAAGAGCATATGGACTATCAGACCAATTGTGTTATTGGATTGAAGAGTTCCCAGATAACAGAACACAGCATGTCATTCTCAATGGAGAGAAGTCTTCTGAAGTAAGAGTGATTTCAGGTGTGCCGCAGAGGAGTGTCGTGGGACCGTTGCTATTCACAATATACATAAATGACCTTGTGGATGACATCGGAAGTTCACTGAGGCTTTTTGCGCATGATGCTGTGGTATATCGAGAGGTTGTAACAATGGAAAATTGTACCGAAATGTAGGAGGATCTGCAGTGAATTGACGCATGGTGCAGGGAATGGCAATTGAATCTCAATGTAGACAAGTGTAATGTGCTGCGAATACATAGAAAGAAAGATCCCTTATCATTTAGCTACAATATAGCAGGTCAGCAACTGGGAGCAGTTAATGCCATAAGTTATTTGCGAGTACGCATTAGGAGTGCTTTAAAATGGAATGATCATATAAAGTTGATCGTCGGTAAAGCAGATGGCAGACTGAGATTCATTGGAAGAATCCTAAGGAAATGCAATCCGAAAACAAAGGAAGTAGGTTACAGTACGCTTGTTCGCCCGCTGCTTGAATACTGCTCAGCAGTGTGGGATCCGTACCAGATAGGGTTGATAGAGGAGAGAGAGAGAAGATCCAACGGAGAGCAGCGCGCTTCGTTACAGGATCATTTAGTAATCACGAAAGCGTTACGGAGTTGATAGATAAACTCCAGCGGAAGAATCTGCAGGAGAGACGCTCAGTAGCTCGGTACAGGCTTTTGTTGAAGTTTCAAGAACATACCTTCACCGAAGAGTCATGCAGTATATTGCTCCCTCCTACGTATATCTCGCGAAGAGACCATGAGGATAAAATCAGAGAGATTAGAGCCCACACAGAGGCATACCGACAATCCTCCTTTCCACGAACAATACGAGACTGGAATAGAAGGGAGAACCGATAGAGGCACTCAACGTACCCTCCGCCACACACCGTCAGGTGGCTTGCAGAGTATGGATGTAGATGTAGATGTAGAAGTAACTGGAATCTTCGTGAAGTTGAGGAAACAACCAATTTTGCAGCATGTCGAGATGTAACATTCCAGTTACTTTCCTCGTCAAAAAGAAAGATCCATTACTTTGTGAACAGAAACGGTACAAAACACATTCAGTTTCGGTGAGTGTCTTTCATGTTCGACGACGAAGACAGGATTTTGTGACTCTCGGATTCTTACGCTATGGCCGTTTACTTCACCCGATAGATGAAACGTCGATTCGTCCGAAAAGGTGAGTCGTTCGGGAAAAAAATGTCCTCTGCTGTATGCTGGATAATCGAAATGGAAAATTCGTACCCTCTATTGTGGTTGCCGGGACGCAGTTGCTGCAGTAATTGCTGCTTGTAAGGCTTCATACGCAGGCGTCGTTTTAGAACGGGCCACACCGTTGTTCGAGAAAGTTTCAGTTCCTGGCCTGTCCGTCTTGTGGACTTCCGAGATCTCCGTATGACCGCATCTCGTATACGCTCGACATTTTCAATAGACGTGCGTGGCCGACCTGTGCTCTTCCCTCTGCATATTCAAACAACTTACAATAATTTCGTATCCAGTGATAAATCTGTTTATACACAGGTGGCTTCTTGCTGAATCGACTGCAGAATGCAAGTTGCACTTGAAGAATGAATTGACTTCGCGCAAATTCCAACACAAAAAATTATTTCTTTTGTGGTGTAGTCGCCATGTTGTCACAAACAAACAACAGCGCAGCTGTGTCGTAACTTTGAACCTTCCTCTATGCAGTGACATGCGCAATGTATTTGTATCTTTTATAGTTTGTATGTAACACAAGTGAAACCTGATCTTACTTTTTTAATCACCCGGTACATACAATCATCTTGACACAGTACTTCAGGCGTCCACCTAACCTCCATCTTCAGGTGAGAATGCTGTTTGCTAAATGTCGCCGGAAACTGATCCCTACCATGAATGGTGGCTATTTTATACGCTTGCTCCAGTAGTTGTCGCTGTTCCCCTCGAACATTACGTGAAGGTACAGCGCCACAAGGGTGGCAGCTGACAAACGATTAGTCCTACGGAGTACCTCTGTCGGGAGGCTTACGCTACCTCCGACGCGGCTGCAAGCACATGCTCAGAGCGTACCAGTGTCTTTAAAGGTAGAAAGGATTTAGAAACGATATACCAAAATTGTGTTTCGTTCGCCAACCAAGATCAGAGCTTTCGATGGGTCGGTTGAACATTATCTAGAACTAAGGTGGTCCAGTGTTTACAAAATCCCTTGCCATTGTGGGAAAACTTGTTCTGACCAGATGATTCGCACTGCTCACAACAGATGTGTTCAGCACCATCGCCGCACACTATTACTACAATTGAATAGTAGTAGCCGAGGAACAAGGAATGATGTATGACAAGAGATAGTAGTTCGTTTTTCTGTGGCGTTTACATCCGTCAAAAAAGCGATTCTGGTACCTAGAGTCCATGATTTTTGTTAATTAAACCTTTTGCGTTGATATTTCAATAGAAACTTTCATCCATTAATATATACAGGGTGTTTCAAAAATGACCGGTATATTTGAAACGGCAATAAAAACTAAACGAGCAGCGATAGAAATACACCGTTTGTTGCAATATGCTTGGGACAACAGTACATTTTCAGGCAGACAAACTTTCGAAATTACAGTAGTTACAATTTTCAACAACAGAAGGCGCTGCGGTCTGGGAAACTATAGTACGATATTTTCCACATATCCACCATGCGTAGCAATAATATGGCGTAGTCTCTGAATGAAATTACCCGAAACCTCTGACAACGTGTCTGGCGGAATGGCTTCACATGCAGATGAGATGTACTGCTTCAGCTGTTCAATTGTTTCTGGATTCTGGCGGTACACCTGGTCTTTCAAGTGTCCCCACAGAAAGAAGTCACAGGGGTTCATGTCTGGCGAATAGGGAGGCCAATCCACGCCGCCTCCTGTATGTTTCGGATAGCCCAAAGCAATCACACGATCATCGAAATATTCATTCAGGAAATTAAAGACGTCGGCCGTGCGATGTGGCCGGGCACCATCTTGCATAAACCACGAGGTGTTCGCAGTGTCGCCTAAGGCAATTTGTACCGCCACAAATTCACGAAGAATGTCCAGATAGCGTGATGCAGAAATCGTTTCGGATCTGAAAAATGGGCCAATGATTCCTTTGGAAGAAATGGCGGCCCAGACCAGTACTTTTTGAGGATGCAGGGACGATGGGACTGCAACATGGGACTTTTCGGTTCCCCATATGCGCCAGTTCTGTTTATTGACGAAGCCGTCCAGGTAAAAATAAGCTTCGTCAGTAAACCAAATGCTGCCCACATGCATATCGCCGTCATCAATCCTGTGCACTATATCGTTAGCGAATGTCTCTCGTGCAGCAATGGTAGCGGCGCTGAGGGGTTGCCGCGTTTGAATTTTGTATGGATAGAGGTGTAAACTCTGGCGCATGAGACGATACGTGGACGTTGGCGTCATTTGGACCGCAGCTGCAACACGGCGAACGGAAACCCGAGGCCGCTGTTGGATCACCTGCTGCACTAGCTGCGCGTTGCCCTCTGTGGTTGCCGTACGCGGTCGCCCTACCTTTCCAGCACGTTCATCCGTCACGTTCCCAGTCCGTTGAAATTTTTCAAACAGATCCTTTATTTTATCGCTTTTCGGTCCTTTGGTTACATTAAACCCCCGTTGAAAACTTCGTCTTGTTGCAACAACACTGTGTTCTAGGCGGTGGAATTCCAACACCAGAAAAATCCTCTGTTCTAAGGAATAAACCATGTTGTCTACAGCACACTTGCACGTTGTGAACAGCATACGCTTACAGCAGAAAGACGACGTACAGAATGGCGCACCCACAGACTGCGTTGTCTTCTTTATCTTTCACATCACTTGCAGCGCCATCTGTTGTTGAAAATTGTAACTACTGTAATTTCGAAAGTTTGTCCGCCTGAAAATGTACTGTTGTCCCAAGCATATTGCAACAAATGGTGTATTTCTATCGCTGCTCGTTTAGTTTTTATTGCCGTTTCAAATATACCGGTCATTTTTGAAACACCCTGTATTTCTTTATATCTTACTAAGGATAATGGAATGTGGTCGAATTACGTCGGGTGATGCTGAGGAAATTAGATTAAGAAATGAGACACTTAAAGTAGTAAATGAGTTTTGCTCTTTGGGGAGCAAAGTAACTGATGATGGTCGAAGTAGAGAGGATATAGAATGTAGACTGGCAATGGCAAGGAAAGCGTTTCTGAAGAAGAGAAATTTGTTAACATCGAGTATAGATTTAGATGTCAGGAAGTCGTTTCTGAAAGTATTTGTATGGAGTGTAGCCATGTATGGAAGTGAAACATGGACGATAAATAGTTTGGACAAGAAGAGAATAGAAGCCTTTGAAATGTGGTGCTACAGAAGAATGCTGAAGATTAGATGGGTAGATCACGTAACTAATGAGGAAAAATTGAATAGGATTGCGGAGAAGAGGAGTTTGTGGCACAACTTGACAAGAAGGAGGGATCGGTTGGTAGGACATGTTCTGAGGCATCAAGGGATCACCAATTTAGTATTGGAGGGCAGCGTGGAGGGTAAAAATCGTAGAGGGAGACCAAGAGATGAATACACTAAACAGATTCAGAAGGATGTAGGCTGCAGTACGTATTGGGAGATGAAGAAGCTTGCACAGGATAGAGTAGCATGGAGAGCTGCATCAAACCAGTCTCAGGACTGAAGACCGCAACAACAACAACATGAAGTGATACACCAGTTTTCATCGACTTAGCTTTAAATTTTTTTTTAATGAATGGAAATATTTTCCCAAAAGTTTTCATCCCCTATTTCACCCCTTTCAAAAACGTTGAAACATGTATTTTTTTTTTTACTGATTGAGAAACCAAGCACTACTTTAAAATTGCCTTAATAGCAACATATTTTCAAAAAAACCTCATCTCCTGTTTCACCTCCTTAGGGGTGGAATTTCGAAAAATACCTTCTTAAACGACGCTTACAGAATAAGAACAATACCCTCTCCCAATTTCAAGTTTCTGTTCTTAGCAGTTTGAGATGCCTTTTATATATTTCATATACCTCCGCCTCTTTTTACACATTAGGTAGATCAATCATGAAGTTCTGCACCGTGGAACCTCATCAGAACTGGTCAGTGTGTCCAGACTGGCCAGGCGTCTGTCATGATTTGGTACTCACCTGAAT
Organism: Schistocerca piceifrons; assembly: GCF_021461385.2. Classification (NCBI taxonomy): domain Eukaryota; kingdom Metazoa; phylum Arthropoda; class Insecta; order Orthoptera; family Acrididae; genus Schistocerca; species Schistocerca piceifrons. The sequence goes on along the minus strand of NC_060139.1, from coordinate 126,769,717 downwards.
GGAAATCCCCGGGTGAAGCTGTAGGAGGCGCTGGAAGTGATGGCGGATAGTTCCAGCAAAACACTCGCAAAGCTGATTCCCTCCGCGCTCTTAGCGTTCAGGATCTTCGTGATCTGCGGAACTTTCACTGCAAAAAAAAAAAAAAAACGAAACACATCAGCGGTACATCTAGGTACTTTACTTTCCTATAGTGTATTGTGCAACTAAAAATAAGAGGTGACAAATTGTTTCGCTGCAGCAATACTGAAAGGAAATGTAGCTCATCTTTGGCCAGAAGGTAACAGCACAATTAAATCAGGAGACTTTTTATCCTTCCGCATGAATGTTACTTATATTTGTGCGTATTAACGCCAAGGCACACAAACATTTCCTGGTTATAGAATTTTACTCAAAGCTGTCAATATTTTCTGTAAAGTGCAGCAAAATCGAATGGCATTGTTGCCTGGGACACACCAAGGGATAGGTTCAGCCGCCTAAAAGGAAAAGGTTTTCTTCCGCCACGCACACTGGAGTTCCTTGTGGATATGAGGGAGTTGTGTCTTATGTGTATATGGGGAGTGAAGTAGAGTGTAACGGATGAGGGTGAAGTGTGATGTCATGTTTGTGATGGGTGATGGTGATGGTGATGATGATGATGAGAGAAGGGAGATATCCGGTGCCGGCACGTAGCCTTCTCCTCTCGCATAGCACCACGGGGGCCGCAACGTTGACGCCTCTGTCCGACGGCCAGATCATTACCACATGCGTTCACTTCATGAGACACTGCGGAAACGTGTGGAGTTCAGTCTAGGACATTGGCGCAAAGACTGATGATCAGGGACTTTACGCCAACACCACCAGAATTCGAACCGGCTTATCTCCGAGCCGAGACCCACTTAAGCGCAGGGAGTGGGTCTGCCTGCGATAATGACTTCGGCGAGGTAGTGAGCGATAGAAAGCCTATAATGTGCGGCACTGCCTTAGCTCGTGTTTCAAGCTGTGGTACGCCTACACTTTCTTAAAGGATAGTGCGTCAATTTTTGTTGCCTTTCAGGAAAATTTGTAGCTCAGGACGCAGCAATTCCGGAAGAACCATTTTAAAAAATGCGCTAAGCAATATCATCTATGTTATTCGACTGATTTTCACATTTCAAAAAAAAGTAGGGGGGGAGAGGGGAGGGGACTGTATTCTAAGGCCAATCTCGACCTAGCCACCCTTTGACATCACGAACTGGCAATGATGTTTCGTTTATAAATACTATCTAGGACTGACGATATTTTTGAGTATTGCAGAGCGCATGCCTTTTATCTGAGAGTTTTCATCAGATTACGTACAACTTTTAGGTGTATGGTGAAAGTCTGCTAAGGCCCCGACCAACACTGCTCTTCGTTATCAACACGTTTCAGCCAAAACATAAAAAAGTAGTTGCTAGCTCCCTATTCATCAGAGCCAGTACCAGCTGACCTTTTCCTTACTACTGTGAACGAAGAACGAGTTGAGAAGTCGCTGTTGCGCCGACCGAAATACGAGTAGAACAAAGAAAAATTGCAGCATTATCACAGCTTAAGATTTCAAAAAACGTTTTACGTGGTTGGAAGGTAGTCGAAACAAGTGGATCTCTCTCTCTCTCTCTCTCTCTCTCTCTCTCTCTCTCTCTCTCCTTTGTGAGGTCTAACTCGGACACCACGTGGCATTGCTCAAACATAAAAGCAAAAACATCTCGTACATCTCGTAAAGGCATTTAAAAACATTTAAGACCTCCTTCTGTTTCAAACGTTCCTTCATCTGCCCGCCCCACAAAGTTTAGAGTGGACAAGCAATCATTCCACAAATTGTTGTCATGTGTTGGGACAAAAAAAACGGTGTGGTTACAAGCAATACATACGCGGAAAAATTGTAACTGTTTCCTTTGTTTACATTTGTTCCATAAAGAGCTAATGCGTGCACTGTTACGATACGAGTCCTCCACTTTTGAACTCCAGTACATATATCAAGTTTGAATCCTCAGGAAAACAGTTGTACCCAGTGACTGCATTCACTGCAGTAGTAAAGGGTACAGCAATCAGTTGCAAATGATGTGTATTGCATATCTAGATTTCGGTCAGTGTGTGGCCAACTTCACTATAGTAAATGTAAATTAAAACCACTTGCATATGCACACAGTCCCAAATTGGCTATTGATGCCAGACATGAATAGTAGAGTTCGGATATGTACATAGAAGGTTTTAATGTTGACTATGTTTGCAAATATTTTATGTTAGGAACTGTGTTGTAAATTCAGCATTTGCTAACTTCGATGTTTATTTCGAAATAAGGTGATGGGATAACTGTAGGGCATTTTTCAAGCATCGTCAAATCGAGTTAAGCCATGATGGTATTCACGTTACATATTATGCATCGTTATTCCACGATCAAACTACGTGCCAGGAGGCAAATTTTGAACCAAGGACGATTCAGAAAGCAAAAAATGGTTCAAATGGCTGTGAGCACTATGGGACTTAACATCTGAGGTCATCAGTCCCCTAGAACTTAGAACTACTTAAACCTAACTAACCTAACGACGTCACACACATCCATGCCCGAGGCAGGATTCGAACCTGCGACAGCAACAGTCGCGCGGTTCCAGACTGTAGCGCCTAGAACCGCTTGGCCACCACGGCCGGCTTCAGAAAGCAGCTAGGTCTGTCAATTAAAAAATAAATAAATACAACAACAAGGCAGAAACAGATTTGATATCTCACTACGATTTACATTTAAAGATCATCGCATTAGATGGTTACTATTTCAGCGAAGTGAGAGACAGTGCGATAGCGGAAACCGAGAGATGTTCACCTTCAAATAAGTTCGATTATGGGTCATCAACGACGACCAAAATGAGCACTAGTACACTCAAGTCCTTACCAAAATACAACGGATATAAACGCGTTCTTTACTCCGCGAGTCCTGTAATAACTCGCAAAAGCATATGAAGTGTGCCTTTAGACATTACATGACTCCCCTGAAGAAAATATGGAACAGCGTCTGAAGTTTGTGATTTTATGCAAAAACTAGTGCAAAGGAAAACAGATATTATGCAGCAAATACAAGTTAAATCGAATCGTTCATTAAAGAAATATAATTGCAGCCATCAGGCTGTTATATTCGCTAGTCATATCGCCAGTCAACTAGTGCTCTTCAATCACTGCAAGCACCTGTTGATCGGGAAAAGATCCAGCACTGGAACATTACGGAAAAACGGCCTTCAGCGAATTTTCAATTTAAAAAGCCAAAATTCTACTTTTGTGGCATTAATACATTGGTATCGTATCGAGGAATGCCTCTCCTGATGAATAGAAGTTTGTTTTACCTCTGTTATTTTATCGCCATGAAATAGTCATTAATTTGTGAATATCGCGCACTGATTAATTCCCCCAAAAATTGTTTTAAAGCAGCTAGCGTACGTTCGGTAAATGCTATCCAGTTTTCAATTGATATTCTTCACCTGCCTATCAAGTCAACCTTCTCCTGTTGCCCTGTTATACCAGCGTAAACAAAGGTTAAGAAAGCTAAATAATTGTTCAATGAGCTTGTCTTATTCGTACAATAGACTCAATACTGATCTAAGAAGCAAAATTTTATTGTGGAACCAATCCCTAGACGCCGATAAAGCCTTCCTGAAGAAAGAAAGCTTTCGAGCTAACGCCACAAAGAATTAGCTCAATTACATGTCGCTGAGGAAGAAAGTGACCGTGTCACTGTTAACGAAATTATCGTGGCAATTCCCTAATGCCGAATCGAGTTAGGGGCAGGGAAGCGCTTCTGCGTTTCATTCCTTCTCTCCTTGAAACACAAATCTTCGCAAACTCAAATCCCGCCCCGCCACAGTCAAACGGATCGTTTCAGTATCAATTTGAAGAAAGCCAGAACTTATCACGGATACTGACTGGTTGCATCCAGACCCATTAGTCGAAAAATCTCACAATTCAACTGCCGGAAAAAATTAGTGCACTTGGAAAGACTATGTCGATTTTGATCCGATGACGGCATATGCCACCTGGGTGTAATAGATGTACTGATACTGGTTTCAGCGTAGTCCGCCAACAGACAGCGTAGAGATATAGCTACCACAGCGCTAGTTGTCTCTACCCTTTAATAGGGAACGCTTATAGCCACAAGGATCAGTGCGGTACAAACGTGTGAAGCAAGCAGGCAACTATGCCACGGAGGCTTCATGCAGCCAACTGAGCGAGTTTGGAAGAGGCCAAATTGTGGCCTTCCGAGTGGCGGGATGGTCTTTTGGACAACTGTCACATAATTTGGACGTGCTACGCCACTTGTGCATCGATGCTGGCATCAGTGGTTACCTTAATGTTCTCACACCAAAGAAGGTTCTGGACGTCCACGCAGCACAGACGCCCGCCAGGATAGCCGTATTGTAAAAGGCTACAGTGGCAGATCGTATAGCTACCTCAGCACAGATAAGAGGGCTTATGAGCCCAGACGTGTCAACACAAACAAACTTTTGCAAACCGATTATCAACAGTGGGACTACGGGCATGCACAGCTCTAGCCCGTCTTCCATTCATCCCACAGTGTCGACGTGCATAGTTCAATTGATGTCGTCAAAGGATCACTCGGATGCTGGAATGGCGCGCCGTGGTCTTCACCGATGAAAGCAGATTGGTAGTTTGTGCGTACGACACAGACCCGGTGAGCGCTGCTGTCTCGTGGAGTGTATTCGTCCAAGACACACGGACCCAGCCCAGACCTTGTGGTCTGGGGTGCAATGAGCTACAACTTTCGATCGGTTTTGGTGTTTCTAGGAGTGGGGGAGCGGGGACGCTAACCAGCGCTCAGCGCGTGCAGAATGTTGTTACACCCGCTCTCTTGCCGTTTTTGCAGCGAGGAGGTGATTTGTTCCAAGAGGACAATGCCCGCCCACACACTGCCCGTGAAACTCAATGTACTCTCCGAGACATGCAACAACTTCCCTGACCAGCACGATCTCTGGACTTCCCCTCGCCAATTGAGCACATATGGGATACGATTTAACGCGAAGTGACTCGTGCGCCTCATTATCCCACTACTCTGACAGAGCTACGTGAAAGTTCGAGCAGGCGTGGCATAAAGTATTCCAGGACGTATTCGCCAACATTGCGATGACTGTATGCCAGAGTTTGCGCTTGCACTGTCACCCGTGGAGGCTACATCACATAATAATATCGGTGTTTCAGCATGGCTCGATATCTGGTTCCTCAAAATTGCTTGTGCTATTGATATGTAAATGTAATCACATACAATGTTGCAACAATAAATCCTGAGTGAATTGGAAACCTCTAAGAGGATGCACAATTTTTTCCGGGAGTGTATTTCGTCTCTCTGAAAATGAGGTCCGTCCATCCCCCTTACCACGTCGCTATCCTAACTCTGACACTGGGTACGCTCTTCGCAATCGTATAAAGTAGATATGAGAAGTCCAAATCAAGCTGAATGAAAATGGGTTTCAATCCCACTCGGTAATAATACGAGCACAGGTTTTTAATCGCTGTAAGGCGTCCTGTGACTACAACTGCATCCATCGGTGTATGCAGCAGATCTACAGTACAGTTCGGAAAAGTAGGAGGAAGGTACAGTGGAGCTATGAATTCGACTATAAGCTGTGCATCGATGATACGCTTGGTAGATTTGGTTCCGAAAGCAAATATCCAGGATCTACGTTGTGCACGTGTAACTACCTAAAATTTTCATGGACTGGCCCGGTTATCTACCACGTGAACTATAATGTAATCCAACTGCACAAATGACAGCGCACTGTGACGAACAACCATCACCAACGGCCAGTTGCTAATTCCTCGAAAAATCAGCAGGCGGCAGTGGCAGTATCGATTAGTTTTCGAGTGCCGAAGCAGACGGCGATGTAAAACAGCCAAGTGGTAAGTCACGAGCGTGCAGTGCTGAAGGCGTTTTTCCAGCAAGCCGTGGTGAGTCGTCTGCAGACTGTCGCATCCACTCGTATTGCCACCAACGCCAACACGGGCTGCGTCACGCCACCTGCTGTGAACCTCGCTGTAGCAGATGGCCTGTATCGCCGTCTCCACTTCACAGACCGTCCGTAGTGCCACACTTTCATTTACCTGCGCTCTACCAGTGTAGATGCAGATATCTCCATCTGACTCACATATACTGTTGATATCAATTAAATTTTGTTTCTATTGTGGTGGTAAGTGTTGAAATTCAAACTTACCCCACTTTCCGCGACGATGACACATTTGAAGGTCATAACAAACTTAAACATAATAACGAAGTAGTGCACGATATGATATTCAAGGTCCGGCGGCAACTGGTCTATGAAACACCTCACGCCTTCGGCATATCACAACGAAGTGTGCAAGACGTGTGCAGCGCTTGCTGAATGCTGAACAGAGGCAAATGCAGAATCCATTATCTCCTCCAAGTTTAGACAGTTTTACAGATTTTGTGCGCTGGTTTTTTTTATTTTTAGCGAGAGGTGTATCATCACTTTATGCCAGTAATCTAGGTAATTGGTGGAGGCCGGATCCATTGTGTATTTCAAATGTTACACCATCATTTTCAGATAGTAAGCATCTGTTACATAACTTTTTTTAATTGGAAGCATGAGTGATTTCTTGTAACAGCATGTGAGATGCACAAAAACTTAGGTTGCGAACCTAGCCTCCGGAACATATGACATGCCGCTGGAAAAAAAACACTGGGCGATGCTTCTCACTGAGAACAGTTACATAAAAGATCCCTTGAAGTTCATGATGGTGTAACCTTCGAATTGCGTTATGGATGAAGTAAAGAGTTCGTGACAAGCGCATAATTATATATTTTCTTCTTCATTTTAATTAGCAGTCTCAGTCCTCACAACATGGCCCATAATGGATGTACACGTAATTGTAACTTAATTACTAAGTTTAGAAACATTTATCCTAATCACCAAATCCCAAATTGTTTCAGTTACAACCGTTCCCACATCTAAGGAAATTTGTGGCTGAGAAACGTCTTGAATCTAAGAAAGAGGTCATAGCAGCCGTAGTAGTGCACCCTATCAAGAACCAACTTTTCAGGGATGTGTTTTAGCCGTGTGGCTCAGGGCCGGCCTGATGCCATTGGCCTTTTTAAGGTTGGAGGGGACCGGGGGGGAGGGGGAGGGGTTCGGTCAGGGACGGCGACGCTTGCAATCGCTCATGTTCTCAGTATACATATAAGGCCCTTGGAATAGTATCTAGTTTTGAGAGAAATGTGATTAATGTATCATTCAGTCTAGTTTTGGAGAACCACGCTGTTAAATGTTGACTGCGCTTTATTAACAGACTTCGATAAAGACATTAAGAAGTGTTCAGATGCGAATATATAAAGTATGAATGTAAAATGCTCTCTGGCAGATATTCAGAGTTTCTGAACGCTAATTTTATAGACAATGTTATTTACATAAGATATCAAATTATGAGTGTGATAGCCGAAACTGTTTTCCTGCAACGTAAACATTTTTCAAGAATTGATCTAATATTAATCATTAATACAAATAATAAGGTACACACAATAAAATAGAATGCATGAACTAATGAATATAAAGAAACACTTAATCATAAAGTATAACCTGCAGTACACCGGAAACAACTAATTGTACTGTGAGGAACCAAGGGTATGTCACGAATGTAAAGTGTCCTCATCAACTGCTGCCTCTTTCTCTCCCTCTGGTGTGTGATACATGTTTTTTTGATCATTAAACATACTTGTAAAATATGGATAATGATTCGCGGGAATGCACGGAAGAAGTGAGCGAAAATCTGCTAGTTTTTCTGGTAAAATAACTACAGGTTTAGTGCACTTATTCGGTAGACTGTCTGTCGAAAGATTGAAATGATGATCGTAGCTCACGCAGATGATGTTAAGATTCTCCGCTGCACGTAGTTTTAATGTCATATTTCATTCTGTAGTTGCTGGAGAAAACAAAGCCAGCCGGAGTGGCCGTGCGGTTCTAGGCGCTACAGTCTGGAGCCGAGCGACCGTTACGGTCGCAGGTTCGAATCCTGCCTCGGGCAGGGATGTGTGTGATGTCCTTAGGTTAGTTAGGTTTAAGTAGTTCTAAGTTCTGGGGGACTGATGACCTCAGATGTTAAGTCCCATAGTGCTCAGAGCCCTTTTAACCTTGTCACGAGCAGTACGTAGTCGCTTTTCACTCAAACCATGTGTGTTTCGAAAAGCAACTGCGCAAACGTTGCAGCTCGTATTTCCTTGAATCACTTTCTAATCTACTGTGCGTTATCTACGAGACAGCCTGTCTTTTGCACGCTATCTTTTTACGTCCACATTTGTCATTAGTTTACTTAAATAACAATTCTGTAGGCTGTATTTCCCCATGCCACAAAATAATTGAAACATTTCATCCACTTTATCTTGGCCCAGTTTCTCAAAACAATCACACCGGCAGGCAGACCCTATTTCTTTGACCTTCACAATGTTGTTTGTTTTCACACGTATTCTTTACCTGTATTTCTCTGCTTCTTGGCCACGTTCATTTTCCACTGATGCTGCTGCACGCAGCGTTTTCCAGGATGACTTACGTGATGAGACGTAGAATCACCGTTTGTACCACTCATTGTGCTTAATAAACGTACATCATTACGCTAAATGCACTAAAGGTTTGTCGAATGGTATCATCACTACACAACACTACTTTCAAAACACATTACACGCACTCAATAAATCTTAAGCCGAGTGCGATACGTCACCGGACTGCATGTTACAACGGTCTTGACACGGGCCAGATGAACTCGAAAGAGACCCGGCAGATATGCCTTTGCTATTCTCGCGATTCAACTGGAGACCCGCCGGTCACGCTGTAGTCAAACGGCAAGTTCGTTCAAATCTATGGCGTATCGTCCATTCACACTTAGCAGGCATAAAATAGCATACTTCATACAACATGTTGCAAGGCGGAAGGAGGGGGGGGGGGGGGGGGAAGGCATACTTTGGGGCATACGCCTCTGCTATTCTAAGGGCCTCATATGCGATCCATCGAGATAGAATATTCGATATTGGTCTATTGTTGACTAAAAATGATGACTTCTATGGAAATGCATCATTACTAGATGACTATAAGAAACCCATAAGGATTTCCGTGAGATTTCAATTTGGAGCCGCGCGGTCAGAAGCGCCATGTCACAGATTGCGCGGCCTCTCCCGTCGGAAGTTAGAGTCCTCCCTCGGGCACGGGTGAGTGAGTGAGAGTGTGTGTGTGTGTGTGTGTTGTTCTTAGCATAAGTTAGTTTAAGTAGTGTGTAAGTCTAGGGACCGATGACCTCAGCAGTTTGGTCCCTTAGGAATTCACACACATTTGAACATTTTCAATTTGGTGTAATTAATGGTTCCTCACTTCATGGACAATAGTGCAATATAAGGCAATCAACGAGGAGTAAAAATACGCAACTATACGAGTACAGTATGAATGACTAACCTCTACGCTGTTGTATGAGCAACGTCATGAAGCGATATGAAGTGGAAAGAACACGGAAACTCTTTATAAGAAAGGAGGATAGGAAATGCGGTTTGTTCGAGTAAGGATACTACAGCGTGACAAAGAACGAGACTAGTGTCAAAGACTATTGCATCCTGTTCATACATACTTCTTGTATATTGTGGGTACTTGTGAAATAAGGTGGAAGTAATTGAAAGACTTTGTTACATTCTTGTAACCACCCGGGGCCAGTCCATATGAAAATTTTACAGAAGTGAAAGGGGAGCTTTGAAAAGAAGACGACGAAATTACTATGAAGCAAAACATTGTTGGATGTGTTTTGAGTAACAGTGTTGCCAATACAGTGGATAACAGTAATTCATCCGATTTCACAAACCTACGTTTTTCTCACGAATAAAGAACTTATGCATGTTGTTGTCGTCGTCTGTCGACTGATTTGACGCAGCTGTCAACGCTTGTGTATGCTGTGCAAGCATCTCCGTCTCCGAAAAACTACCTCAACCTGCATCCACTTGAACATGCTTACTGTATTCATTCCTTGGACTGCCTCTACAATTCTTATTCTTCACACTCTCCTCCATCACAAAAAAAAAAAAAATTCAAATGTGTGTGAAATCCTATGGGACTTAACTGCTAAGGTCATCAGTCCCTAAGCTTACACAATACTTAACCTAAATTATCCTAAGGACACACACACACACACACACACACACACACACACACACACACACACACCCATGCCCGAGGGAGGACTCGAACCTCCGCCGGGACCATCCGCACAGTCCATGATTGCAGCGCCCGGACCGCTCGGCTAATCCCGCGCGGCCCCTCCATCACCAGGTTTACGATTCCTTGATGCCTCAGGATGCATTCTATCAACCAAGTCATTCTTTAAGTCAGGTTGTGACATAAATTTCTTTTCTCCCCTCTCCGATTCAGTATCTTCTCATTAGTTATGCGAACTAAACATGCATTCAGCATTTTTCTCTAACGTTTATTCCCTTACTGTCAGAACTGATTCTCATTCACGTTTCCCTACCGGAGAAGACAACACTGCAGACAAATGTTCGCAACTCCAGAAAGGACTTCCTATACTTATATTGATTTATCAGATGTAAAAAAAAAATCCTCTTTTTCAGAAATGCTTTTCTTGTTATAGCTAGTCTCTACTTAAGCTGTAATCAGTTATTTAGATGCCCACATAGTAAAACTCATCTGCTAATTTTAATGTTTCATTTCCTAATCTAATTCCCTCAGTATCGCCTGATTTCAATTGACTGCATAGGACTACATAATAGTTATTTTACAAATGAAACATCCGATATTAGAAGGCTATATCCTTCGCATGAAAGCACATTGGACCACAGGATATTTTCACAACTATGTTGAGGATGAAAGCGTGGTGTCGTCGCTAACTGACCAATGCAGAGATGCCGTATGTTGAAGTGCTGAAAAGATGGTTGTCGGCTCAAGGTACTGTAAGTGATCACTCACTTTTGTTTCATCATTACCAAGAGTAAAGTTGTTGGTTATTTTCGTGAGTGCCAAATACGTAAAGCTCGAACTTACGAAGTTAAATTTTAAAAGGAACAAACAGTGGATTCTCTTTAATGACAAAAACTAAAATTACCAATTTAAGTGTTAAATTGTAAGAGAACCAACAGTTGACGAGTTGCCCAAAATGGTTGTTCATCTGAAATTGAAATTATCTTTATTGTTGTTACTTACGTAATAGCGCTTAAGGAAAATTGGCCTATTAATCTATAGTAAGTCGTTTACAGTCCGTATCTAAAACGGTGTTTGTAAGTTGTCTTTGATCAGTACTGGTCATGTTTTGCAACTTTAAAAGGATTAGATAACAGGTAATTTTGGAAAAACTTGCTAAATATGACATTTACATTTTAGATAGTTAATTTCCAAGGACTGTTGTCCTTGTTCATACAATTTTGGTATAAAAATTTTATTTAATGTACGAAACTGTCTTTAAACGTCTTATGCTTTCCTGAAGGAATAAGTGTCCATGTTTCGTAGTCGGTAGATTTTGCTCAGTTAACTTACACATTTTAAAGGGACTAGTGTTTGGGTCTGTGCAATCACTGTAGTTAATACTTAGTATCTAGCTGCGTGCATACAATGGCCGTTGGTTTTGTCTTAGGTTGAAGATAATACAGCTGGTGGCCACTTCACAAATTTGAAGTGGCACCCATTCCCTTCGTCAAGATGTCATTGTATGTTGTTATTACCTTGTTCTTTTTCGTTTTTTTTTTTATGGTTCAAATGGCTCTGAGCACTATGGGACTTAACTTCTGAGATCATCAGTTCCCTAGAACTTAGAACTACTTAAACCTAACTAACCCAAGGACATCACACACATCCATGCCCGAGGCAGGATTCGAACCTGCGACCGTAGCAGTCGCGCGGTTCCGGACTGCGCACCTAGAACCGCTAGACCACCGCGGTCGGCTTGGGTGAAACAGGTCACGATTTGGAATCACGATATAAGTAATTCTGTTGAAAACTAAGTACCAACGTATGTTCCTTAAATGATGTTAATAAATGTTTTGTAAATCTACCTTTCGGTGGCTTTTCACTCAAGGATCACTGTATACAAGCTATACGGCTTTAAAGGTTTTAAAAGGGTCATTAATTCCAAAGTAATTCCATCTACCTTCACCAATCCTAACCCCTCCTCCTCTTTCCTGTCAGACTTGTGTTGTACGCAGCTCAGTGACTTTAGCTGCTTTTGTGTATTTGAATCTCCACTAGTTCCCCGCGTGCTATCACAGCCACAGCAACGAGAATAAAAAGTTAAGTGTACGGCTGTTGTATTAGTAAAGTATCCTGCTCATTAACTGGCCACTTGAATGTGCGTCCACAGTAGGACACTACACAAAGTCCGCATTTACCGTTCACAAATCTTCAACTTAACCTCTTCGGACGCGTGGAAAATATCCAAGCGATAGTGAAACTCGGCCCATACTTCTGCGAACATGCCTGGAGCTGCTGCTTCGTTGTTGTTGCTATGAGGTGTAGCAGTTCACATAAAGCTGTTGGAAGGGAGGCACATAGAAGCCTTTCGCAACACCCCCGCCCCTCTCACCTTCCAAAAAAATAAAAGAAATAATCTAATATCGTGAGATCAGGCGTCCTTGGAGGCAAATGGTGCAACCCCATTCCCTAAAATCTTACCAGGTAGAAAATGCATTGCCGTATTGCCGACGAAAATCACGCCTCGCGGCTGTAACCGAATTGTATCTGCTGAAACTGAACGCAAATCGTTTTTTGTTGGTGTGTTATCGCCATCTCGACTCGACGCACACTGTGTTAATGATCGAGAGAACCAGAGAGTAAGCTGCACCAGCGAGACACGTATAACTGGCGCAAAGGTTAGCTTTTAGTTTAGAAACGTAAGCTAAAATTCGCCCCATATTTTCATCTTCATTCGAGTTGAAGATACAGCATGAATCTTTTTGAATCAGTCTGATGGGAGTCTCGTCCAAAGCCATCAACTCAGAGGTAGCGGACAAGCATTTTATTGCAGTCGTGTACACATCCGATTGAACACATCCAGTCACCTGTTAGTGGACATCAGCGTGGAGTACGTCCATCCTCGTCCTTTATGAGGACTGGAACTCTGCTGGGGACATTTTCAATGCGGTGTCTGTAGAGGAATGGCAGCACAAATCATAGCCTCGTAGATGCTGCTTCTTGACAGGGTGCATTGTCACGCTAGTGCAAACAGTCTCCAAACTGCTCCTCTGCTGTATGTGATGCACAATGCCGCAAAATTTACTCATAGCGTCCCACATTAAGCATTTTCTTAAGCAAAAATAATGGAACCACACTAAACACGAAAAACACTCTTACCATAACACCACCTCCTCCGCACTTCTATGTCGGCACTACACATGACGACAGGTAATGTTCTCCAAGTATTGGCTAAATCTACACCCAGACCCCTTCCTCAGGTTGGCACAGGGTGTAGTGAGATTTATCACTCCAAATCACTCGTTTCCAGTCTTATATTGTCCACTCAACAGTCGGTTAGCAATGACTCCAGAAATGTATGGCTTATGAGGAACTGCTCGACCCAACTCCCTACGCACAGGTATTGTGTTTCATGTGTTACTGGTAGAACTTTGGGAATCACGAATGATTTCTTCGGCTGATTTCATGAGATGTTTTGCAACCACCCTCCGCAATGCTCGACGGTCCCTGCCCGTCGGTACATGACGTCTGGTTCAAAATGGTTCAAATGGCTCTGAGCACTATGGGACTTAACTTCTGAGGTCATCAGTCCCCCAGACTTAGAACTACTTAAACCTAACTGACCTAAGGACATCACACACATCCATGCCCGAGGCAGGATTCGAACCTGCGACCGTAGCGGTCGCGCGGTTCCAGACTGTAGCGCCTAGAACCGCTCGGCCACACCGGCCGGCCATGACGTCTGCCTTATCGTTTCCATTTCACAGTGACATCAGCTACAGTCGACTTTTACAGCTTTATAATAGTTGAAAGGACTCTGAAACTTCCTAGAGGATTACAAATGCGTGTGCCAGACCGCGACAAGGAACTCTGGATCTTCGCCTCTCGCGGGCAAGTGCCCTACCGACTGAGATACCCGACCCTGACTCACGACCAGTCCCCACAGCTTTACTGCCGCCAGTACCTCGTCTCGTACCTTCGAAACTTCACAGAAACTCTCCTGCACAAGAGGAGAGTTTCTGTTGTGAGGCGTTTTTGGGTAGCTCAGTCGGTACAGTACTTGCCCGAGAAGGGCAGACTCGGTCCGGCACATAGTTTTAATTCGCCAGAAGTTTCATATGAGTGCACATTCCGCTGCACAGTGAAAATTTCAGTAAAGTCTCTGATTGGTTTATTACTCAGGTGGCATCCACGGAGCTCTCTTGACAGACCCACTCTGCTGTTACTGCTTCCCCACTGACCACACAACACTCCTCGCCTCCTTTGATAATGGCGAATCCGCCTCTCGTGACATCTAGTGGTTAACTGCGCATTACACAGGAACGTCCAGACACCTTTGATTAGTTAGTGTTGCCTTCAAAGTAGGACCTACTTGAGTCCACACACGTTTACTTATTCTGCTCAAAATACAATGCTACCGAAAAGCCGCACGCATGAGAAATGGTTCAAATGGCTCTGAGCACTATGGGACCTAACATCTGAGGTCATCACTCCCCTAGACTCAGAATTACTTAAACCTAATTAACCCAAGGACATCACACACATCCATGCCCGAGACAGGATTCGAACTTGCAACCGTAGCAACAGCGCGGTTCCGGACTGAAGCGCCTAGAACCGCTCGGCCACAACGGCCGGCCGCGCGCATGAAAATGAAAGTGTCTGTAAACAGGAGCTGCACTGCATTAATTTTATCAGCCACCGCAGGAAAGCGCCACAGGCATTACCAACAATCAAATACACTAATTTAACAGGTACGAGTCACATGACGTCTGCAGCACTAATCAAGTCACTGCTTGGTTAACATTTCGTTTTCCCAGCAGCAACGACTTCTCATTGTTTAACAGTATTTTGCCAGTCATTTCTACGCACGCATTGTAGGCGCATTTCGTGGAAAATATTACGGGAACGTGGATGAGCTACAGACGGAAATGAACCAAGAAACCGGCCATTATGACGGACGCTAAAATGGCTATGGCGAGAAATGTTATGCTGCGTTCGCCTTCACGAAGTTTGAGGAGGCTATTTGTCCAATCTCAGATTCTGTATAGCAGTGCACAGAAAGCAGGTCAGAAGATAAAATTTCGTGGTTATCATGTTCGCAGTGTGCAAAAATTGAAGGCTCCGGACGAAGAAAAGCGTCCAGTGTTCTGTACATGGTTTCGGTAATTTGCTGACATCCATGGAATCGAACGACTGGGCCGTTTTCCTTCATTGATGAGGCATCGTTCCATATTAATGGATACGTGAGTAGTGTGATATATTTTTTATTAAACTATAGTGAAGTGTGTTGTGTACCAGGACATTATTACGCAGTTCATTTCGCATATTGTGGCAGGTAAATGTTATAGCTGGCTGCAGCAGAACAATGTCACTTGCCACGTATCTAATGACACAAGTCATTTCTTAAGCGATTCAAAAATTCAATGCCCATGTCCTCCCAATTTTACGTTTCCAGATTTCTTTCTGTGGGGCTACCTCAAAGGCAGGGTCTATAAAATCAGACCGCATACACTGAAGTAACTACAGATTAACCCATTAACCAGATTTTTAAAGCTTTTTTTCTTTTATTACTATTCACTTACATCCAAATGGTAGGAAAAACATCTATTTTCAAGTACTGTAGCAACATTTTTTGAAATAGTTCAAATTTTTGGTTGATCCCAAACGTGGATCGTGATACACACCATCTATGTTTGATGCCCATGTTCAAATTATTCCCTACATAATCACAAATCACATTTATAGCATTGTTTTCTTGCATTTTTCTTACATACTGCACATTTCCTCTGTTTCCTCTCAACGGGAACACGATGTTTGAGGATTTAGCGAAATTTTTCCGACGAGCCTTTTTTGGATCAGATACTGGTGAAGCCAGAGAAGATATGACCTGGCAACCATCATTATGCAGTCCAGCAGGGAAATGTTAAAGTTTACGAAGCGAAACAGTAGGTGAGTTTTCACCAGCACTATGTCAATGGCGCTGGTGACCAGAGGGAAGTACTACTTCTTAGCCCTTATTTTGATTTTGTATTATTGTACGTTCCAAAACATCTTTTCCTCTCCTCACTTATGCTATTTTACACTCTCATCAGTTTAAGTTCAGGGACGCATAATTCTTTCTTTTCATACCTACTCCATCGTTCCACTAGCGAGAGAGGCTCAATCAATGGTTTCAAGGCCGCACAGTAGCCCCACATAGCTGTTGTCATTCCAAGTGACAGTAAAAATTTGATTTTGCGAATCAGTCTGTTGTCAAGAGTTCCACATTCTTTTACCTTCATCTACCTGTCTGTCGAAATGGAGCACTCGTTCATTCTGTTGAATCGAACAGTTCCTGTCCTTCTGACATCAATATCTTACAAATGTTTCATCAGAGAAAATCAAATCAAGAAATTGTCAAAACAGAGTTTGAGGATCATTGATGTATCTAAAACGGAAATGATTCTTTTTTTATGAATACATAATTCAAAACACCATTATATTAAATAAATTATGGCATGTAATTACTAATTAAATATTTCCGAACAACAGTTGACACCAGTCCGGAGAGGCTTGTACACTTGCATCTGGTAACAATAACCTATTTCTGAGCAGTATATCGCCCGTCGTTTGAACCCAAACCTGAAGGGTTTACCACGTATAAACTGCTTGAAACAGTGATGTCCGTAATATCGAACCACCTGTTCATCAACGCTCAAATTGTAAGAGACACCTGCGTCGACTCGAACACTTCCTCAAGCAATTGATATCCATTTCATCGTCTTCACATCAACAGAAATCATCCTGAGGAAGATAATGACAACCAGCAAAACTAGAACTCCAGTAACTCGATGCAGTCATTTGACAGCGTTCAGACGTTCTGTGCGACGTGTTTCATAGCCGCCGAACAATATTTGAGACAGCTGTATCATCGAATAGTTTCTTATAATACTCTTAACGGGTTTTTCCCTTGGAGATCGCTAAGGAGATCATTCCTCTTTGGCTGTACAGAATCCGAATTAGCATACACTTTCGAGTGATTACTTTGCTTTTTCTTTCATTTTTTCTCTTTCTGGGAGATTTTAGGGCTGCATGCCCTCTACTTGTACTTGTCTATGGTACACCCATGTCCAGCACAGAGGATTCTTAAGTTCGGGGGATTAACGATATCTTCAAGATCTTCCAAAGAATCTTTTGTCAAGCCATTTCTTGTAAACTGCAATTTAAAAAATATTTGCTGAAATTCAAGTTAGCATCAGATGTGATTCCAAAAGAGGCTGTATGTATGTGTGTCCACTGTACCAATGTAAATTACCCTGGCATGAAAAAAGTTTTATACCGTAATCAACACTTACCAATAAAAAATCACGAAGAGCAAAATACGCCAATGTCTGTAATGCCAGATCTGTCTTCAAAATTCACGTTCCACATTTGTGTTAAGAAGAGATGCATGGAGCGGGAAAATGAGCTAGTGTACTCAGAGCAAAGCACGCACGTGCACTTTACGTTCGTTGCTACACGTTGGCATTCTGTGGAAGAAGTGAACGTTGTAATTTTCTCACACACGGGCGGCTTAAAATGGAGAGCAATTACACACACACACACACACACACACACACACACACACACACACACACACACACACGCGCGCGCAGAGAGAGAGAGAGAGAGAGAGAGAGAGAGAGAGATAATGGTTGGGGGGGGGGGGGTAAAATCGCACGCGATTGGCTGATCAGATGCGACTTCATTTTTTGTCATGGGTCTCTCTCCATTCGTATGTTTGCATAATCTGGAGCTAGATTATTGTCTTGAAGACTTCTGAAAACTGTTTCAGTCTATGGCACGCCATGTCTACAGCTTTCTTCTCTTGTGAAGCAAAAAATTGACTCGAAAATTTCTGGGCACTATTATGTATATACAAAACATTTCGCCTGTTTGTCATAATGTCCCGTGTAGCTCAGTGAATAGCACCCAGTATTAAAAATCGTGCTGTCGGCTGCTCGATTCTCACTGTCACAAAATAACTTTATCTGAATTGCATTTATCGAATTGAAACGTCAATTAACTTATCCTGGATCATAATACTTTTGAACTTAATTACTAATCACATGGAAACGCGAGTAGCGATCATATTGGAAGTGCCATTTACGAAAATCAGCTACTGCGAAACTGTTTTACTTACTATTCTTCCCTTTTTTTAGCGTTTCTAAACATAATTGCTGAAGTTTTTTTATTTTTCCGATCCAAGACATAGTTTCTAAATCCACAATGACCTCATTTAAAATGCCTATATAAGCTGGGAAGAAAAAAAAATATGCAAAGCTTGGAGGCTTTTAACTTAAACAATGAATATCCAAGAAGGAAACACTGAAATCGCTTCAAAAATGATACAAATGAAACTTTTTTCCCTGGTCGATTCCTATTTCTTTCGATACTTTGTATAAAAGGCTTAATATACTGTATCACACCACACTTTAATTGACTCCATATTAAATTATACTACTCATATATAAAATAACAAGCTGGAATGACAGCTGTAATGTGTCAAATCCATGACTTGTGACACTCAACAAACGACAGTATTTACCGCGCAAATTCGGCAAAGAAATGGCGGCCACCTGAGCTGATTATTAGTTTTGTAAGGAGCACTGGCTAATTTCTCTCTGTTATAGCCTCTCTAAATTAAACTACGTGATCCCCAAATGGAGACCACAGCAGGACGGTTAACTTAAGAATCGAGATAGTGTCAACGTGCTCCGCAAAGTGGTTTCGAACACGGTAGCACGAGATCGTGCACGAGTTACTGAAAAGGGCCGCCATTTTAAGCATACGTTATACACTACGTCTATGAGATTATGAGATAAAATGGGGACGGTATGCACGCAGTTTCCTGTGAGACTGCCCACGATATTCGGCAGTTTGATGTCCCGGCGCAGCTCAAGAACACGCCTCTCCTAATTTGCTCGCTCATTGCAACTGAGCTGACGGCATTCTGATGTATTTTGTCACAGGATATGAGAAAGTCGACCAACACTCGCGCATTAATATGCCACGTAATACATTACCTCAGCATTGCAGGCAATTTAGTACAATAGGTGTCTTTTAAAAAAAGAGTATCGTTTGCATACTTCCAACAAGCAGGGAGACTTTCGTCACACGATTTTGCACTGACGCTCGCAGTAACTTCCGAATCTGGATAGTTAGCAGCTTATTTGAGTGGCGTGACGGCATTTCGTTTCATCTTTACACTTGCTGGGTTAGGCGCTTTTCTCGCGGTTCCCACCAGTTCCCTTTGCATCTGTTTAATTACTCTGATGGACCAACGGTTTAAAACATAGTAGCTACTAAGAATGCTAAGTATTGAAGGTATGGCTAGTAAATGCTGTAAGCAATGTTCGAAATTATTTGGGAATCACACGAAATGTCGGAAAATGTTCACAAACAACCTTTAGATTCACTCCGATACCACATACTACACACTTTGCGATACGGTATAACATAAGATACTTAACGGATTATCTACTTACGTATGTATCCATCAACCGAAACATGAAACCGCAGTTTGCACAAACAAGCAAAATATCTCAGAAGCAAGTGAAGCAACTAAAAAAAATCTCCCCGTTCCTCCCCTCTCCAATACGATGTATGGTCACTTCGAAAGGTCAATAGTGATCCTACTTTTATTTCGCATTTGTGTGGCAACTTTCAGAAAGTTTAGTAGTATGTTCGGAAGGGGCATTTTGGTATTACTCGGAAAGAATGATTTCTACAAAAGTCGTAGAGGGTACAGGCTTTGTTGCAATACGAACGAACTCACGAATGACAGATGCATACGAACAACGTAATTTCTTTGTGTCTGTATGCTTTAGGGCAGTCTACGGAAAATTTCTGACGTGGAGGTTCCGACCACCGCCATGTTGAACCGTTAAGCTACCACCACGATACTGCGATGGTCTGCACACAAATATTTTCTTAGTTCCATCTTGTGTAAATGGAATGGGACTGCGGCTGGCCAAGACTTGAAGGAAATAAATAACGACAACCGTAATTTTATTAATTATTATGACTACCAGTTTTAGTGACTCATTGGGGCCATCTTCAGGCCCCTTATAAATCGGCAAAATCAAACTTACCACAGACAACAGCATGACCACAGCTTGTAATACCATTAATTGTACGACATGACTTAATGTTTTCTTTCAGTGAAGGCTATTCTAGTTACTACAATACGAAAACTTTTACTTTATTTCCTGATCCTATGTTATCATTGTATTTTAAACGGTTTTTATTAGTATGGTTAAGGGGTAAATGAAAATTCTGTGACCAATGCTTGTATTTCATGCATATCATCTTTATATCGTTGAGCTCTCTTCTTATACTTTTTTTCCTAAAGCATATGCATGGTTAATTTATTTTAAATGATGACAACTGATGTTGCATATCAGATTTGTCGTATATCGTAAGCTTGATTTGATCGCTTTATATTCAGGTTGCTGAGGATGGTGCCAGTGGGACACCGAAACTGGCAGTCAAATAAAATAATAAAATTACGGCTGCTGGTATTTATTTTCTTCAAATATTTTCTTTCTTTCTTTTCCCTTTTCCGCGTGCCACGATCTCTTTAAGTGTAAACTTGTAGATTTTCGGGTGTGATACTAAACTGTACTCTCTAGGCAATAAAATTGCCCCTTCAGCTCATGTAAATGGGCGGTGAGGTACTGCATAGCTAATAGAACACACATCGCGGATCGATGTCAACAGATGCCACATCTGAAGCAACTCCATTAATTTGTTTCTAAGGTATCTGTTTTTCTTTTTATAATACATTATTTGCCCAAACAGCACGTATTTTGAGTACCGAGAATAAGTTAACAAATAACGTAAATTAAACATCTGTCTAAGGATAAAAAAAATTTGACTTTCGTATTTCAAACTGACTGCTCACAGTTACTTACATATTAAGGAGCAAAACCACTGCAGACTTTTTTTATTGGCTTAAAAGATGATTCAAATGAAACTTCTAAAGTAGGAGGCAAAAAGTCTAACCCATGAAAAAAAATTGTTCTATGGGATTGCGAGCTGCTTCTCTAGCGTCTCGGATGACCCGCAACGACCTACCTGCGCCAACTCAATACCCCTGTATCTGGATATAGTTGGAAGCATTTCAAAACAGAAATACTTTTGCTTGGCATCAGCAAGCGTCAGTACGTGTACGAAAGAGACAATTCTTTCACTTCTAATCTTGATTTTCGTGTGCAGCACTGACTGTTGACAGTTTGATTGAGATTTTACAGTATACAGGTTTGTCTTTCAATTTCAAGTAAGTATGAATGGTAAGAAAGTGCACCTACCTGTTCAAAATGGTTCAAATGGCTCTGAGCACTATGCGACTTAACTTCTGAGGTCATCAGTCGCCTAGAACTTAGAACTAATTAAACCTAACTAACCTAAGGACATCACACACATCCATGCCCGAGGCAGGATTCGAACCTGCGACCGCAGCGGTCACGCGGTTCCAGACTGAAGCGCCTAGAACCGCACGGCCACACCGGCCGGCGCACCTACCTGTAGTAGGGCTAAACGGAACTGTTACTTCCTCGGAATTGTGTGCGTTCCATGGAATTGTCGCGACCGATATTTCAATCGTTCTATGATAATTAGCGGAAGATTTCGATCACAAAGGCAACAGTACAGCAGACCAGTCCAGGGAAAGCAGATTGACGGTAAAGTTTTCTAAAAATAGATGATTTCAATTTGTTCAAGTGTATAACACGTTTCAAAAGTTCAAATGCGTTTTCGTCGGAATATTATTTTTCGTAATGGCATGCAGCATAACTTCTACAATTTTCAGTCTTTTTATTTGAAAATTTGGCCACAACTTTGAAGCAACATTTCAAAGTTAGCCACGCACAGGATTTTCGATTAGTTAATTTAAACAACATTTATTAACTTATGACTGTCTTTTCTTTTAGTAAAAATTGAAGACTTCATTCAAACACCGTGCTATTACGCAAAAACCAACATTTCTAAAATTCTTGTACGTGGTTCACTAGCTACACTCACGTAGATTACACTGACTTCTTTCTTTTTTCCTAATTCAAATATTAGTTATAGTGCGTGCCGCAGATCGCCTCAAATTCGACATGCCATGGGAGACTGCTGCCGTGTTGCCACTTTTTAATATTTTCCGTCAAAATATTTTTGCAATGTACTTAAGAATATTCTCAATAACTACCCCAAACATACCTTTCCATCCACAAAAAAGTCAAGAAAACGCTTGTTTAGGCCGTTAATAATATTTGTGGGGATAGGGAGCCTATCAATTTCTTTTAAGGACAAATGATAATTATGCCATCAAGAAGCAGATTGGCTAAGGATGAGGAAAGACCTCGCCCGAAACCATTTACAAGTAAACGTTGCCGTATTCATTTCGAGTGACCCACAGAAAAAGTTGAAAATGTAAATAACGATGGCTGGATTGTGATTAGAATCAAGCTTGTACCGAATACGAGACCAGTTCTGAGCACTGTATTTTGCTCGATTGAAATTTCGTCAACTGTAACTTTCTTTCAGATAAACAATTTTAGTTGAAAATCAAGTATTTGCACACAACGTACAGAACCGGTGGCTATTTTACTCAGTGGCGCCTGCGTAAATACGACACACGTCCTTCACCCACGTGTGTGAGGAGTAACGCCACGACATACAGGGTACTTACTACATTGTCGACAGAACCGCACCTTGTCGACATAACAGCGCTGAACTTTCAACCCTATCTGCCTAGCGAGAGAGCAGCTACACTATGGACAGTATCCAACACAATCGATACCATCATTGCACCCGGACAACTGATAGTGGCAAGGTTATGCAGTAAACACTACAAAACACAAACCCAATACACAGATGTATGACAACAAACAGAAAACAGTGGTGTCCCAAAAAGTCTGCAACGTAAAACATAAAAAATGCATACTGCTGCAGAGACACTAAAAACTTGACCACGACTATGTGTCTAAAAAGGAAAAACAACAACGATGAGCTAGCAGACGACATTTCCCGATGTAGGCGAGAAATTAATTGGAAATCACAGTAAGCAAAAACCAGCATATTGTTAACGAACTGTTTTTCGATCTTAAAGCAAATCAAAATGTAAATAACTTAACTACAGACCACTGACGATGCTTTACCTCACTAAAGCGAAACGTGTCTGTTGAAAAACAGCGCGCATTTTTTTGTAGTTGCAACGATAGATCGAAAATGCCCTCAAGAATTGTAAAGCAACTACGGACAATATGGTCACATACATGAAGAATTTAAAGAATAAATTACCTCCTGTTCTGAGCTGGAATTATAATTTCGTCTACGTAGCAGACGCCGAAATCGTCTAAGTACATTTCAAGACGTTGCCTACAGATCAGTCACCAAAGAGTTCACTCAAAAGAGATCTTAGTTTCTTATAATACTTTTATACCGAAATGACAATGCTGTACAATGAACACAATTTCTGCAATCAGTTTATTCCTGGTACTGTTTCATTTTTGAATAAAATTTTATAAAAAAATGAGTAAATTGACATAGTACAGACCCAAATGTCTTTGATTCTATTCCTGGCCAGTCCTACCGCATATGGCCTTACCACTTCTTTCCCGTCTGTGTTTGAATAAGTGACAAATTCCGGAATGCACCGTGGTTCTCTTGTAAAGTCGGTGGAAGGCAAGGACATACCACTTTTAATAGGGTCATGCACTGTAGTGTTCAAACCAACCATCGTGTTAATGGCAACTCTACATTTTCCACTACTTGGTGGAGAAATACATCCATGCTAGAGGCAGGCGACCAATCAGATGAAATATGGAAAAGTCTTGAACGCACAATTCTTTATTAAGCGTTGCACGTTTCAAAACTTCATCATCGGGCAGAAGCTGTGGGATAAATTGTGCAAAGAAATTAACGATTGCGATTACATACATACTAACGTAACTATGCATAGTAGTGATCCATATGCACAATTTACAATTGTTAAAATTAATATCATACTTACATTTAAATCGAACTTTACTAAAAGGCTTGCGAAAGTGAGCACATAATACTGAATAAAAAACAGATCTAATTTCATATAGGAATATCTGACAGTGTCAAACTGGCTGTGGTGAATGCGTAAACCGTCTTGAGAAGCAAACAAAGGCTGTAGGGGGCGCTAGCATTGACCAGAGACAGTGGAAGCACTGGATTTCTTGGAATAGAGAACGGCACTGTCGGCTATTCCTATGTGAGATGAGATCTGCACTATATTCAGTCTGCGCACTCACTTTAGCTGGTCTTTCACTAAAGTTTGATTTAAATGTAAGTATGATATTAATAGTAAAAATTGTAAATTCTTTGTATGATACACTACTATGCATACTTACGTTAGTATGTATATATTTGCTATCGTTAATTTCTTTGTACACTTTATCCCGCAGCTTCTATCTGATGATGTAATTCTGAAACGCATAATGCTTAACAAAGAACTGTGGTATCAAACACATTTCCACATTTCTAAGTTGTGCCACCTTTACATTTATCGGACTGCCATAGTGGCCATCCGTAACATTATAATCTTAAGATTTTACATTTTGCTGCCAATTGTTATTCCCCCCCCCCCCCCCCCTCACGATTTTTTCGACAGCTTGTGGCTTCGGGCAACATTATGTGTCTTCACTTATCTTCAAATTGGGCTACTTCGCTCGTTGATTACTTTAATAGTAAATCGAAGAGTAATAGCCCGTACAATTACTGGTGAAAGAAATCAGCCGAGAAGTATCGTTGCGCCAGCTTTCTCACATTAAAATGGTAAATGCTATGACAAATGTGCTGCGGATGAGATGGCACGGTAATGCACAGAGCGATTACGAAATTCCATCGTTCTGTTTGCAGATATTTTTGTTGGTTTTATATGGGCTTTCCTGCTACAAAAAGCGCATTAATTTTAATAAGTAAACTATTTTGTGCAGTAGGCTAGTGCATCACTTGATAATGAAACACAGGTGAGATATTTTCATGATAAGACATATCTCTACTCATTGTCAGAAGAAATAAAATGATCGTATGGCATTTGTTGGCCGGGATATCCCCAAGAAAAATTAAACGACGAAAACAAGCACCCCCGAGTCAATATTAAGACAGGAAGAAGGAAACCCAACAGGTGACATGACGTTCATACTGGTCGAAAATGTAAACCTGAGTTATGTTGAAGTACACTATATACAATAGCCGCAATATGAAAGCAGGAAGTAATACAAACAACCAGTAAAGCTGAAGAGGAGCAGGGCTCATATAGGAAGAAAGAGTGAGTTTTAAGTAGGTGATGGGATGGGGAGTCGAATTCGAACAGCTGAAAAATCATTACTAGTAATGTTGGCGTCAGCGCACAATACACGGATGTAACTGTAGGATTCTTAGTGTAAAATGACATTCTTCCTATAAATACAAACCTAATACTCATCAACGAAGAAATAATTCAAGGTAGTGTCAGTACAGAAGAAATTGGCTTTATAGATGAAGAAGTGTAGGCTTCCCTATACGGGGGCACCGAAAACCGCAAAAAAATCATTTCCTTAAGACCAAATTCGACAAACAGCGACAGTACTTGAGCGTATCTTCCTGGAGTCACAAAGTATACACACTGATTTCTGTCGTTATCGGCCAAATCAACATTTTGCAGAATTCCGAAGCCTACGTCTTCATTAAGTAAAAACAACGTCACTAAAGAAAAAATGACCCTAATACATCCATCAACAAACCCAATAAACAAATAAATCCAGAATAACGAAATACTCGTCAACAAATAGCTGAGAGCCTTCTACAGAATCTAAGTAATGAGTGCCACCACTTCTTCAAAATTTTGTCTGAAGCGATGCAAACCGCAACATGAAACACCGTTTCTTATAAAGGTATAGAGCAAAGAACAGCTTTTCAAAAACAGGTGTTACGAAAGCGAATTTTGCTCGTAATAATCGAAAGTAACGTATCTATGGCATTATTTTCCATAGGTTTGGAAATCTGTATTTCGTTCTCAACAGATCACTGTAGCATTTATCAACTGTGCTTCCCACTTCTTGTTTGGTCGATGGCCCCCAGATGGCAGCACGGCACGCCGCGGACTACAGCGCCATCCGCCATGTCCTTCCAGAACTACGTGAACCTCCAGCCAACAGCACCAGGCAAAGTAACGAGGTCACCTCGAAGCATGTTCCTCAAAACTGTCAAATGGTTACTACGAATCAAATAACAGCACCAGATGCGTATTTATTTTCGATAATAAAAGATGCTGGAAAGAAACTTCTTTACTGCTTTGCGGAGCATTGATTTTAAAGTAACGTCGCACATGTTATAATGCGAAGAATATACATTATGGCCTTAGGTTCTTTTGGTCTGAAACCGACGTGTGCGTGCAGAATAATTTTTGATAAAGGTTACTCAGAAGATGTTGAAGCTGAGGCGTAATGCCTTTCTACAACGTTCGCAAATCTGATACTTTAACGAGAACTTATACTCTGTGGCTATTGTATCTGGAACTGCAGAAAGAAAAAGAAACAGCAAGCTCATCGCTCACCCTTTACCTTTGAAACTTGTAGTTACTATTTTGATAAGAAACAATCTCCTTCACAACACTCGTTAACGCAATGTAAATGTAAACGGAACATTAGGGGGACCTATTCTCTAGTGGCCTAGTATCTAAAGCTAATGCAGAACTGTAAATTGTCAAAGCGAATACTGGAAGTAGAAATGTAACAGTAACTGATCAAAAGTTTAACTGCTCCACGGACTGCAAAACACTCATATCGTACAAAAATTTAACAGTGTTATTAAATGTGAAAATATACAGATTCTATCATGGATAAAGATGTGTTCAGTATAATATTGTATATCGGAAACTGCTGTTGATATATGAAGGAGTTTGCGTATTCAATTTATCCTACAATAATTCTTAAGAACGGAAAACCGTAACATGTAAACTGAAACAGGAGGTGAGACTTCGTGGGAGATTAAAACTGTGTGCTGGAGCGGGACTCGAACCTGCCTTTTGCAGGCAAGTGAGCACTCCGCTTCAGAGTGAAAATTCGTTCTGTTAACAATGCTCCGGTTGTACTGATGGGTTTGTGCCGTAAGGTCTGTAGGAGAACAATTTTGAAGTCTGGAAGGTAGGAGATGCCTGGCGGACGTAGAGTTGTGGGCGCGAGTCATGAATCATGCTTGGATAGCTCAGTCGGTAAAGCACTTACATGCGGAAGGCAAGGTTTAAGTCCAATCCGGCGCATAGTTCTAGTCCGCCGGGAAGTTTCAAATCGGCGCACACTCCGCGGCAGAGTGAAAATTCATGCCGGTAATGAATACCTGCATCTGTTACCTATCACGCGATTCGAAGGCTTGCACCCTCAATGTGGATTTGCTCTCCATGCATCTATTTATCATCCACTACTGGATAAAGGCCGGATATAGGTTGCAGGCTATAAATTTATTGTGGCCATCAGCTACAAACATACATGTTGAGCCAGTACGTTTTTAACGTTATGTACTCACCTATCCATTCGGCCACTGTTTCGTTCTTTTCCTACCTCTTGGAATGCGGCGAAGAACTTCCTTGGTACATTTGCCATCAATTCACCTGGCCTGATGTACCGCCTACCTCCACTTCATTTTCATTGCTGTCACAATTACATCCTCCACTCCAGTCTGTTCCCTGATTCATTTATTTATTTCCCTGTATCTCCTAGCAATGCCCAACTTGCATCTTTCCGTTTGCTTGCTGAGTAGCTTGTTCGACTTGGGATGGAGCATGTACTTTCCCGTCACAACAACTGAGTCACAAAGAGCAGAATAGTTACTGACGTATAAAACCTAACCTGATCACCAGATTGTGCCGTAATGTTTTGACATCGATACGAAAGATCTTTCCAGTGCATTAAAGTAGTGGGGGTATATGATACTTGATGGTGGTCCATCAATCATCTTAACCCTTAGGCTCCCGGGTCATATTTTGCCACACTCTTTCCAGTGCGGTCTGACAGACACTTTATTTAAATAGCCATAAAAACTGCATTCAGCAACTGTAGTCACACAATTCAAATTTTTATGTAATTGGTTACATAAATACCACACAAAAAATATATTAAAATAAACTTCACAGTTTATTTTTTAAAATGCATTAAAGAGAAAAATGCACAAAATTAACGTAACTATACATGAAAATGTTAGTGTTACAAAAATTCAAATACTCTGCACTCAAAATTTTACTTTTTGCTATATTTATATGTTTATTATACGTGTAATAATAAAAGCAAACTCCCATAAAACATTCAAAAAATAAAAAAAGCACTAGTACTTTTTAGACTACTTTTCGGAAGTTCTTTGCACTCGTTGCAAATTTTTATACAGCATTCAAGGCAGACTGGCTTCTTCGATTTACATCGACTTCTGCTCTGGTTCTGCTACACCCAAAATACGGCGAATGGATGCACGAAATTCAAGGGACATGCGAGAGAGTTGTTGACACTCATTTCCATCTGTGGTGTCACCAAAGAGTCTGCAAGCTTCTTCACAAAATTAGAGCGCCTGACTTGAATACTGACTTTGTAGGAGCTGTGAAGAACAAACGCATTCACCCCACTTACGTGCAGTGTGAGGAAAAAGAATGCCACTGGCCATCTTTGGGCACATCGTGAGTGGAATACTTGGCACATTTCTCATCTAGGGTATCAACGCCCCTTTTAGTGTTATTCCTGTATGCAGTTATTTCTGGTTTACTTATATCATCGTCTCTATATTAATCACGGCGCGTAGACGAAATTATATCACTATCCTGCTCTTTCTGGTACGAAAGAAACTAGACTTACATCATGCAAGAATGCATAACCAGACCCAACTTCCTGTTTTCAAGTACGTTAGTCCTCTTGATTTGAGACCTGTTGCTAACACGATTGAGCGAAATCAGTTGTCTGCAGTAAAACTGTGGTTGGTCTGTTTAGCTGCTTTAGCTAGTCTAATCACAGCCTCCGTTGTTTTTGGAACCTTTTTCCTAATGAACTAATATTTTGCCCATGTGAGTCCCTTCCTGTGTAAATATGTGCACTATATAGATAACGAGTGCGAGCATTGCTAAGGAACATGGTTTTAACCCATACTTGCATGGTTTGTAACGAATGAACATTTTTTATCTGCATTTACCACGAAATGATACCAGAATTTCATCGTTACATGCATATTCTCCAGTACTGTACAACGTTGACAGCTGTCATTAATTTTGTAAAACTTTGTGATACTGGAGCCAAAGGTTAATTTTGCCTGCATTCAAGAAGGGTTGCAGAGTCATCGAACCTCAAGCGTGCTAGAAGTAAACCAAACTGGATTTTGGATATAGCGCATCTAAATATATCACGTCCAGTACCAGCTGTGGCACAAAATAATTTGTAATCTTCTCTGCTGGATTTGAAAATAGCTGAATAAAACTTAAACCGAGAAATGCTTTTTGTTCACTTAAACCAGCTTCATACCAAACATGTGGATCATTTTCTGCCTTTTCATTCTTTCTTTTTACATTTGTCCATTTCAATGTGATAACTAAAATATCTTCAGTCTGAAGCGAATTCCAAATAGTAAGAGGTTCTGTATTATTACGTACTCGAGCAAGTGGTCGCACTGCCGGAAAACGAATGATGGTATGCTCCAGAACATAAGATCACTTGAGAAGAGGCTTCGTCGATAACAGTATTTGTTTCGAACAGAACCTTTAGCTGAAGATTCAATCTCTACGCTTCTGTCTTCATTACTTTTATCACTTGCTTCATTCAAGAAATTCACCAGGGGCACAACAAAGTTGTCTTCACTTTCACACTGTTGCGGCTCTGAATTATATTTACTTTCAATTTCGTTGTCCCTACTGACCCAACATCTTTTTCTAAATTGTCCTGCGACCATTTTAAAATAGTACCTTCAAAGTGAGGGTCTGCAACGCGAATAGTAGACGAGGACCTGGCCGCTGAATCCATAACACGAAGTCCTTACTTGGGACGCTATGAGTTAAGCTCGGTGGACACATGCCTGTGTTGCGTGCCAGCATCTGGTTTTACCCTCTCGCTTCGTCCCTTTCATTCTCTCATCAACTATAACAAGAGAAACAATATACTGCACAAGCACATCAGTCTTCTTTCGTATTTGACGCTTCAGAGCAGTTACTAGGAGAGCGAACAATCGCCTCTACAGCCTTTGCCTACGATAAAAGTGCAGGATCATCGTTCCCACAGCCTATTTAGGAGTATGGAACGAAAGTTGTTTCCCCCCCCCCCCCCCCCCTCAGTTCTGCAGGAGGAAGGAGGGACTATGTCTCATCGCTTCTAACGAAGTTTACATAGGAAGACGAAAAAAGTTAGGCAGGTCAGAGTTTATCGTCCCGGCGCCAATGAATTCATCAGACGGACCACAGGCTCGGACTGAGGAAGGATAATGAAGGAAATAAACCATGTCCCTTTTTAAGGAACCTTTCTTAAATGCTTAAAGTACTCTGCGGAACCCACGGAAAACCTAAAATAGGATGGTCTGGTGGGTATTTGCACTGCCACCCTTTGCAATACGAATCAAGTGTTTTAACCACAACGCCACCTACCTGTTTACAAAGACGAGACCAACATGTTTGTAATACATAAGCGACCTTCACTGTTTCATACAAAGATATATCAAGGTACGACACAGAGACAGACAGACAGTGTGTGTGTGTGTGTGTGTGTGTGTGTGTGTGTGTGTGTGTGTTGGGGGAGGGGCCATATATATATATCGTGTGTGTGTACACTTACATTAGATAATATTAATCAAAAAGTACGAGATAAAATGGTCGCGTGTCTGATGGTAATTAGGATTATCTCACGATATGGTACTCCAGGTATTCTCTTGTCAAACGCAGATAAGATAAAATGGCGGCTCTGCCTCACAGTGCCACGTAAGATAATTTTTTAAGCTGAAGTTCTGTGATTTGAAAATGAAAGGTCAGTTATTTTGGAGGGATGCCCATTCGCGGATAACACATGGCTCGTTATGTGCTTCGCCATACCCGGAACTCGTTGTAGTGTCTTGAAGCTACTGCAGGCCCTTCCCCGCCCTAAATACTCGGAGTTTTTAAGAGAAGTTGAATCACATACGTGTATACCGATTCTCTAGAAAGACAGTTATCCTAGTTGCATCGCACCGATCACTGATTACGTGTTTGCTAGCGTTCACAGTGGTTTGCTTTTTTAGGTTAGTTTGTTTGCAGGAGGGAGACAGGGTTATTCACTCAAAAATAATTTTATTCAACGATGTGACGAATCTGGGCACAATACAGTTGCACATATATCAACAGAAGTAAGAGCACGAAATATAATCCCGTCACCTCTAAATAAATAAGTGTAGTATATAATACGACTACATGCTATTCTCATCGTTCTCATTACGTAAAATAAATGAATGGCGGAATATTTCTTCAGGAGACTAGCCAGGTGACTAGCCGCTGTTTCATCGGCATCCGTGCCGGCCGATGTGGCCGAGCGGTTCTAGGAGCTTCAGTCTGGAACCGCGCGACCGCTACGGTCGCAGGTTCGAATCCTGTCTCGGGCATGGATGTGTGTGATGTCCTTAGGCTAACTAGGTTTACGTAGTTCTAAGTTCAAGGGGACTGATGACCTGAGATGTTAAGTCCCACAGTGCTCTGAGCCATTTGAACCAGTTTTTCATCGGCATCCTAATGCGTTTTGAACAGGAAGAACCGGCTTACAGAGCTTCTCAAACATACAAGTTCTGCTACTTTTGCTTTCGCACAGCTGCTAATCTTGTCAACGTCCTGACATATTTTGCATATTTCCACTCAATAATGTCGTACGGAATAATTTTCTGGAGTAACTCATCACTTCGAAAGAACTGATTGCACAAAAGCGATCGGTAAGACGGGGTGTTCGCCAGTGGACGTCATGTAGATACCTCTTCAAAGCGCTAGGCATTTTTACTCCGCCGCCACAACACATATTTTCGCTAACGAAATTTGTCATGAATAATAAATCACAATTTGAGAAGAACAGTGATGTACAAACCTAAATTACCCAATGTCAAAGGTGCCAATGGCTCAGGGAGGGATTCAATATGCAGCAGCAAAAATATCTGATCATTTGGCCAACAACATAAAATGTCTGACAGGTAGCAAGGAAATGTTTAAATCTAATTTAATATCATTTCTCCTGGACAACTCCTATTTCATTCACGAATTTCTTCTTAAAAACTGGCACCAAATTAAAAAAACAGTTTTTAAGTGTACTTTCATGAGTAGTAAGAAAATGACGCTGTGTTCATGAATATTAACACTAATCATGTATACATATCCTGTCAACTGACACGTTCCACATCGCTTCAATAAAACACTCTTTCAGATGATCTATGGAACACGTAACTGACTCAGAGCTGGAAGTCGACAACGTGTGGAAATTTAAAATCGCGTGCCTCTGCTGGACTCCGACCCGGATCGCACTACCAAGCACATCAACAACGGACCGACCCAAAAGTTTTAACTCGACGCTTGCTACCCTCCACTCCTCCCAAGAGGTTTCCGAGAGACAAAGGATACGGCCGAGGGTTCGACCACTGCCTCAGGAATATTACTAACGTAACATATGACTACTCTTTAGCAGCGTGCATGCAGCAATGAACATTGTGCAACAAGTGATTGATACTGTTGTTAAATCGAACCATTCGATGTAACCTTTCCCCCCATATGTGCTATTGCTACAGCCTAGCAGAGAGGCCTGTGTGGAGCTTGGGATATGAAAGGAAACAAGTGAAAAGTTTGAGCCTTAACTCAGTCTGTGATGCGTGCTCTGAAAGCAGAACTCGCAGTTCACTGCCGGCGAAAGACAGTGGTCTGTGTTCTAGTTGCTGCTCGGAAAATAAAATTTCCGTTGTCGCACAACGTACATCGCAGTATAAACGCCACTGCGAAGCATAAAAGTGTTATTATTACTGGAGGTAACAAGTGGACAGTTCTCCACTCTCATACCATAGGCTACTTATCTTCCGAGACGTCAGATGCTACTTCTCCTGCAATTAATTCCTCATCCCTCACGATGCTAAGGGGACCACGTTCCTGATCGCTCATTAAGAAAAAAAATGATTATGGTATTGAATAATGTAGCGAGGGGCCTGCATGTGTTAACGCTGACCGTTATGACGCGGACTAATAATGCAGACAACAAGAGACACAACAGAATTCCACCAAATTTTACATACTAAAATTCCTTTTTATTAAAAAGGGACTTCTGTAAGACGACAGGAAACAAATTAAAATTTTGCAACTGTTTTTAAAGTTGTGGAGCAGAAAGAGAGACGCTGCAGAAGAGCAGGCGAAGCCAATGACCATTACGCATTCCAAAACAATGGAAGGATGTATCTTAGAAAGATTGGGGTTTGAAGTTCCATCAATGACGATTTCTGTGAAGATGGGGTAAAAGTTCGGATTTGGAAAGGTTAGGACAGGAAATTGGATATGGCATTCTTATAGGAAGTCTTACGTGATTTAGGGAAACTAAAGAAAACCTAGAGTTGGATGACAGGGAGGAGACGTGAACGAAGTTTATCCAGACTAAAAGATCAGTGTCAACTCTCTTGGGGTATTAATAAGGATTTAGCGCGAAATGAGTGCCGATGTAGATGTAGCATGCGCAGCAGGTTCTGGTTTGAATAATAACCGAAGCCGTGTCAAACACTTACGCAAATGCATTTCGAGACTTATCAGAAGATCATAAATGCAGGAACTTACAATATGCTGAAATCTACTTTCACCCACCGGATGAGCATCAAATGTGCTCAGAGAATAAGCAATTGCTGTAGTATCGTGGACATTGCCTACACGAAATCTTTTATGTAAAACAAAGGTACTGCGTCACAGACCAAGTAAGTGAAACAATCAAAAAGGAAGGGGTTGTTCTTCATGTGAAATTTTTTTCCGTCACTCAGTGGACGCCGACGTGCTCTACAATCACATTTTATCTCTCACACTGTACATAATGCACCTCCAACGGCGTCACTTAAGACTCCCGCTCTTACAAAGCAGCAAACCTGGAACTATTTGTCGCTGTTTCACTAAAAGTGCTAACGCTGAAATCTGCTTAATAAACATTACCTATGTAACAAGAAGGAATATCGTAACTGAGCTTTGCGTCGACAGTAAGGTGACTGGACGGAGCACTAGCTTACATGAAGTAAGATGACTGAAGGAATCGCCAATGACTTTATAGGAGGATCCATCGTATCCTGTAGTAAAGTTGTACTTGCACAGAGGTGAATTTAAAATTCTTCTGAACCTCGTTATTAACAAGGCCGAGGACGCCGAGAAGGAAATGAAATACCGGAATTTTACTTACTCGCGTACAGTATAGTTGCTAGAATGCATGAATAAATTTTAAAGTGATTAGGGGGTGTACAGGATATGAAGTTTCATACACAGTGCTCCCACCTCCGGAAGCAAGAATGGCCCTAAACTTAGGTGATCAGTAACTCCAGAAGCTTGGATTACAGACACGGTTACGTCATTCCAATTTAGGAATGGTAAAAACCGACCGGTTAAACCAGATACTGGTATTTTAGTTCAGATTAACCATTATTTTCCGGTATTTTCTGGTCCTGGTTATAAGAAGGTTTTTTTTAAATTTTTTACTGATATGATTAGCAGATAAAAAAATTGTCAAATCAATTTGGCATAGCATCAGTGCTAAAATGTTTTGTTTTTAAATCAAACTTTTTCTTTATGAACGAGTAATGTGTATTCGTTTTCGTAAAATTTCCACTGCTTTGAAATATTAGCTTATTACAGAAAATGAGAAAAAGCAATCAATGCTACTTTGGTAACAACGCCAACGGTTAGAAACTCGCCAGAAGCATATAAGAAGCGGTATAGTATTGCTGAGACAATAACGTACCTGTTTCCGTGTGGCGTGGTCTATCACATGTACATTGTCAATGCGCTAGTTTCTCACTATCGTCCTAGGACATCAGTTGTGTTGTAGAATCGTACCATCGCTAGGTTGGAAGTATTTTCTAAGTGTGGTAACAATGAAGTACAATCCTCCATTTGCGCTAAAGGGGTTTCCAGATTTTTTTTGCCACTGAGTACCATGCGACAGTTTCGGAAATTTGTACGTATTACCACAGCCTGTTCACTTTTTTTTAACAAACTACAGGGGGGGGGGGGGGGGGGCGTTGCAGTTTGAGGAACGATGTCACACACGGAAAGGTACGGGGGAAATGATTTTGCCAACTCGCTCAGTGCTGACAACAAGCATACGGTTTTTGCGTCGAGTCGATCAACTACTATGTATGGTAGAAATGTGCCACACACAAATAATACGGTTTCGTGGAAATTTGTGGTAAGTTCTATGGGACCAAACGGCTGAGGTCATCGAGCCCTACGCTTACACACTACTTAATCTAACTGAAACTAACCTACGCTAAGGGCAACACACGCACCCATGCCCGAGGGAGGACTCGAACCTCCGTAAGGTTTCGTGGAAGCCCTTTCTACAGAGTTGTTCTCATGTAGTGTTTACTTGTGGCAAATGATATGAAATTAAATGAAGCCTATTCGGATACAAATACTTCGTAATAGGGAACGACATTTACAATATTTATTAAACTTTCACAGCACAAATAACGTAAACGAATTGTGCAAGAGAGTAAAAAACTAAGCCTGCAGCATAGTAATTTTAGAGTCCAAAAAATCAGAACCAGTAATTAGTTTTCAAATTTAGATTTTGATGAAAGAATCTCTACATATTTTAGTTGGAAGCATTTTGCGATTTATCTGTAATCAGAGCTTCAAAATCTATCTCGACTGAGCTCAACTTGACTCAAGTCTTCAACACACAGTCTGTTTATGTATTTATTCTTAATGCCCAACAACTAGAAAAACACTTTCACACTTGTAAGTAGTAACAAACGGCTCCAAAAAAAGGTTTTTTTTTTTTTAAAGCATATTCCACTACACTGTCGTTAGTCATGCAGATGAAAGCTCCTTTCGTGGTTACTTCTTATCCGGTCATATTAGCGTAATATTCGGGAAAGTACTTTCAAAACTTTTGATGGACCTCTAAATTGGTAATAATGTCTCTTAACTGCCTGTCGGAGTGGCCGTGCGGTTCTAGGCGCTACAGACTGGAATCGAGCGACCGCTACGGTAGCAGGTTCGAATCCTGCCTCGGGCATGGATGTGTGTGATGTCCTTAGGTAAATTAGGTTTAATTAGTTCTAAGTTCTAGGTGACTGATGACCTCAGAGGTTAAGTCGCATAGCGCTCAGAGCCATTTGAACCATTTTTGAATGTCTCTAACTAAATCTTCCATGGGAGATTGTCTCCGATAAAAGATGTTATGAGTAGGACATCCGAAAAAGTTTCTCATCAGCACTTGTGAACTAAAAACAGTCAACTTTATTTCGAAAGCCGATATTTAGTTATCCTGACAAGAAAGCTGTTGGGCCTCATCTCGTTAGGCCCATATTCAAAATCTGAACCCTATCAAAGATGTCAGGTAAAAACGACAATCTTGATAATCACTGACCACCAGCGAACAGATTTTTCATGTAATTGTTTTTGCCACTGAGAAACAAATAAACCTCGGACTGCAGTTCGGTTTAAAATCTAGCCGCGAGGGAGCCATCTTATTTCAGCACGAAGAAGCCAACTTTTACATTTGCTTTCCATAACTTCACGCAGTCGCCGTGAGTTTAGAGCACTTGCCTTTATAAACTTTATAACGTTTACAGCGTCTATCAACCCTACAGGAAGAGATTCGAGCATATTCTTAGAAGCCGATATTTCACTGTAATCAATTTTCTCACTAAAATTTTACTTTAAAAATAATTAATGTAAAAGAAAGAGTACGTGTGTCCTTGCGTACCACCTTGTGTACCACCAGCTGTTCCAGTTTCCACCGTTTGGGAATCCCTGCTCAAAAAGATTAAAAACGGGAGGAGGCAAAACCGTCTTGCGACACCTCATAAGGATACATCCACAACATCCATTGCAAGAGAAGGTAAATCTGATCGATATCTATAATTTTACTGACTTGCTATAAACTGGGAATCATAACAGAACTCTTAATTTTTTTTGTTACTTCAGAGTCGAAAATTGATACCGTCCAAACGTGACAACGCAAAGCAGTTATCAATTTATCAGCTTTCGCTGCAGCCACTGTCACCCCCGTCTCCTTCATCGTCGTCATCTTTACTGGAGATAGGAGACCGATTTCTGCCACGGTCTCAACCTCATACCTATCCTTCGCCCTCATTCGAATTTTTCAATCTTTGTGAAGTCTATGTCTATTGCTAGAAATAATAGCAATAAAAAATCCGAAAATTGGTTATTCTGAGCGTTTTTAACAGTCACATCAAACTGGAGACGAAACAATCGGTACAACCGAAACACAGTTGTCTCATCGCCATACCTAAATTCCATGTTGTTTGAATTCCATGCCAGAGTTCGTGGAACGCAATCTCGATATATTACGATCCTCTTCTTCTTCTTCTTCTTTGTTTTTTCCCGCTTCTCGACGAGGTGGTGGTGGGGGTTAGTGTTTAACGTCCCGTCGACAACGAGGTCATTAGAGACGGAGCGCAAGCTCGGGTTAGGGAAGGATTGGGAAGGAAATCGGCCGTGCCCTTTCAAAGGAACCATCCCGGCATTTGCCTGAAACGATTTAGGGAAATCACGGAAAACTTAAATCAGGATGGCCGGAGACGGGATTGAACCGTCGTCCTCCCGAATGCGAGTCCAGTGTGCTAACCACTGCGCCACCTCGCTCGGTTGACGAGGTCTACAGGCATTGTTATACAGAGTAGGTCAGAAAGGACTTTACAGCTTTGTAATGATATATAGATTTATTGGGATACCTAACAGAATAG
This sequence comes from Schistocerca piceifrons, assembly GCF_021461385.2. Classification (NCBI taxonomy): domain Eukaryota; kingdom Metazoa; phylum Arthropoda; class Insecta; order Orthoptera; family Acrididae; genus Schistocerca; species Schistocerca piceifrons. Next base: position 126,731,621 of record NC_060139.1, on the reverse strand, counting down.
GTAGATATGTCATTTACTAAGTTTACATGCAACACATCCCCGAAAGATCAAAACCAAACTTCGGAAACCGTTCTTCGCTGTTGCGTTTACATGTTAAGGACTAAATCGAATTTGCTAGTCCAGTCAAATATGGCGTCTGGAAACCAGCTGTTCCAGACGCCAATCGGCATTTCTCTTCAGTTAAATATTAGAAGTAGAGAGCTTCAAGCCCCCTGAAATAATTCTACTTCTCCTTCGCCGTGCATAAAGTCATTCCGTCTTTACTAGCCGAAATTTTTTAAAAGAAGTCGTAACCTGACAGCCCAACAACGTTGCAAAAATGGTTGTGCGTTTACACAGTTGCGAAAATCGATTGTTGAAGTAAATTTCCAGAATCGATTTTGCAGTGCTTACATGACTAACCAAAAGCGGTATTGAGAAATCGGTTTTCAAAATCCGGTTTTAGGAGTCAATGGAAGGCCGTTGTGGCCGAGCGGTTCTAGGCGCTTCTGTACGGAACCGTGCTGCTGCTACGGTCGCAGGTTCGAGCCCTGCCTCGGGCATGGATGTGTGTGATGTCCTTAGGTTAGTCAGGTTTAAGTAGTTCTATGTCTAGGGGACTGATGACCTCCGATGTTTAGTCCCATAGTGCTTAGAGCCATTTTAACCATTTTGGGAGTCCATGTAAACATAGTGATGTTGTAGCAAATAAACAGAATAGTTTGATTCATTTAGTGCATCAGTATCCCCTTTCCGCTATTCGAGTACTCGCTTGGTGTTTTGGTTTCATGAAACCAACTCTGCAACAACTGTTCGGCGAAAATTTCGCACCGAATACGCCGAAGAACCTCCAAGGAGGCCTACAATTTACTCTTGGCACAAGAACTTTGCTGAGACGAGTTGTTTACTGCGACATGATAAATCACCATGTCGCACGCGTGTTGTTGATTATGTCGAACAGGTTTGGGAGAGCTTTTCCTCTCGGTCCACAATAATCAACGCGACGTGACTCGCAAAACCGTGTCCAGGCTGGCCAGCTCACCAGCACTTGTCGTTAATCGGCAAGGCAGATTCGATCCGAGACAGGCTCACCTCCCGAATCCCGGAAGCGGTGCGTTAACGCGCTCGGCTATCCCGTATAGTCTAGACAGACTACGATCTTGCTGCTGTGGAATCCCGACACGTACTGGTAAATGTCTTTCCCTCTTACACGAGGCGTAATACGATCTTTTCACAAACAAATATCATTCAAATGCGATTTCTGAATGATAAACCTACTGCCTAATCTTTGCTTATACGCGGAACGTACATGGCATTATTCGTTATATTCTTCGTGTGTTTGCTCTGAAATGCTAATCATTTGTATTCCAACCATGTGCAAAATGCAAAGAGTAGGACATTGGCGCAAATACTGGCAGTGAAAATTTCAACCATCACCAGGATTCGAACCAGTTTAACTCCGAGTCGAGCGCCACCGCACTAGAATATGTGCAGCCAGCCCTCTGACAGAATACACGGATCTACCGTCCCGGCATCTCGGCTACGGACGTGGGTACATCCAAGCATGTACTTCATGCTATTTTGACATTCGTTGCATGCTGCCTTCACGGTGTTGCAATTTTAATGGCCGGCTATGTTTTTCCCACCGGTAAGGACCGTTTGTCTGACCCATGCCTAGTGCCACTAAATCGTTGCGTGCAAATCCAAAGTGCCTCGCTGAACTTTCACTATGCGTGCCGTCTGAGCGCTCATAAAGATTGAGAACTGCTGCATACGGATATACGGATTCTGTCTGCTCTCCACGACCTGTGGCCTCGACGAATTAGGATTTGAATGCACTTAGGTTTTTTTTAAGTACAGTGTGATCAAAAAGTCAGTATAAATTTGAAAACTGAATAAATCACGGAATAATGTAGATAGAAAGGTACAAATTGACACACATGCTTGGAATGACATGGGGTTTTATTAGAATAAAAAAAAGATACAAAAGTTCAAAAAATGTCCGACAGATGGCGCTTCATCTGATCAGAATATCAATAATTGGCATAACAAAGTAAGACAAAGCAAATATGATGTTCTGTACAGGAAATGCTCAATATGTCCACCATCATTCCTCAACAATAGCTGTAGTCGAGTTATAATGTTGTGAACAGCACTGTAAAGCATGTCCGGAGTTATGGTGAGGCATTGGCGTCGGATGTTGTTTTTCAGCATCCCTAGAGATGTCGGTCAATCACGATACACTTACGACTTCAGGTAACCCCAAAGCCAATAATCGCACGGATTGAGGTCTGGGGACCTGGGAGGCCAAGCATGACGAAAGTGGCGGCTGAGCACACGATCATCACCAATCGACGCGTGCAAGAGATCAAAAAAATGGTTCAAATGGCTCTGAGGACTATGGGACTTTACATCTGAGGTCATCAGTCTCCTAGAACTCAGAACTACTTAAACCTAACTAACCTAAGGACATCACACACATCCATGCCCGAGACAGGATTCGAACCTGCGACCGTAGCGCCGTCCTGCATAAACATCGTACGTTCCAGCAAGTTTTTATCAGCCAGGCTGGGGATGACGCAATTCTGTAACATATCGGCGTACCTCTCACCCGCCACGGTGGCAGTTTTGCTGTCCAGCGCCACCTGTCGGACATTTTGTGAACTTTGTTTTTTTTTTTCTTTGGTTCTAATAAAACCCCATGTCATTCCAAGCATGTGTGTCAATTTTTACCTCTCTATCTACATTGTTCCGTGGTTTATTAAGTGTTCAAATTTATACTGACTTTTTCATCATCTGGTATATTCTTTATGTTCCCATTGAAGATTATCCAATGATGATACGAAAAATAAGAATTGCTATGGACGAAAAAGCCGTTTCCTTTTCTACTTCCTCTTCGTCATACTAATGCTGCTGCTGCTATTAATACTACTACTAACGCAATGTGTTAGAAATAATATGCGCACAGAGGATGATGATGATGTTCCATGTACATGCAGTGCAGAATTCTTTCTAGGTGCGTTACTCCACGCAGTCCTCCGTGGAACAGGCATGTATGTAAAGTAGCTCCATCCTAAGCTTCACTGCAATCTCCGCGCAGCAGTATGTCAGTACTGATTTAAAGCTGTTCGCGTCCGGAAGAGAGGAAGTTACTTACGAAATGCTTGGTGGTTTTCTAGAGGCGTTTGGGCCTGGCCTACCTGTATAAAGCCAGGTCTTAAGACTGACGTACTTTCTGAGAAGATGAAACAAAATTTTCAGTACGGTGGATTAGTAAGTGAATGCGTAAGACCATTTATGGATCCTTCAATACGTCGAAGAGTTTCAGCATATGAAGTTCAACAAACCTTCAGCGCCACTTACGTATAATGACCTAGTGAATACAAAGGGGAAACATTATTAACGTTATATTTGATGAAGTACGAATACAAACCATCTTACTTAATTTTAACATACTCTAGTAACAGATTTTGAAACATATAAATTCCTTACTGATTCTGCAACGTGCACTCTGCAGAAGAAATATCGTTCATATTTTTTGGTACTAGCCTCCTTTCGCCCTAACCTAATTCCAGAGAGCCTCGAATCAATTGCTCTGCTTTCACCAGGGACCACGCTGGCTGTCAATATTGCGGTATCACGAAGGAAACCGTATCTACTAGCGCAGTCCATCAGTTTTAGCTGTACAGTTTAATACCATGACATTGTGAAACGGACAAAGTTCACATAATTTTCGCAATTTACTCCTTAACTTATTTCGCAGTATTCTAGTTCAAGAGCAGCGGTAATCTTCCGTACTGAACTGTGTGTTACACGAGGCTTCATAGTGGTCAAGGCATAATTCTACCAAAACTTTAGTTTAAGAAAAAGGCTTACACTAACTCTATGCGCCATTCGTTATCGGACTCCGACGTACAGAATGAAAACGAGTGTCCTTGAAGTTTTCGCCACGTGCAGTTCCCGTGTTTGATACGTGAATCTCATTACTTAGCACATCGGAAAAATACTTAATAACCATCGTCTTTTCGTACGTGAACCGATGAACTGACACTCTTACCAAATACTGGAACTGCTAGTTAGACCTCAATTCCTCGTTAAGCTCCTGCTGCGCATACATAAGACAGCAAACAGCACTGATTCCAAAATGGTTTCACAGCGAAGTCAGCTGCCAACAAACGAGAATTAAGAATTTACTTCTATTATTCTACGGACTAGAATGTTTAAAAATGCTTGTCGTCGCCATTTTTCCATTGAAGTGCAACGTACGATAACGGTAGCCCGTCTGTTGGTCTCTTGCTACTTCGGCGTTGCTTCCTCATTTTGTCTTCTGTGCCTCCACTCTCAATTGCACTTCGTTGGTCCGGAACAGAAACAGCTTTATGGTTCTATTGATTTAAAAATGACATTATTTTCGTGGGCTGCTTTTATAAAACGCAGCTGCTATGGCTGACTTATGGGATTTAAGGTAGATAATTGTATTTTGTGCAGAACGGTGCGGTTTCGATTTCAATGTTTTCTATTTTACTTAATGTGGTGGACACAAGTACATTCATACGTAGGTCGCATTACGTTGCGTTATTGAGAATACAATGTGTACCACCATCATCCCACTTTCTTTTCTACTATAGTGCGTGGGAAGAGTAACTAGACTATCGATAAGCCTCTATTTTCTATGATTTTACAGTCGTGGTCTCTTCGTGAAATATACTCCAGGAGGGCGTAATTTATTATTTGAGTATTCTTCGGACGTATGCTGCCGGAATTAAAAAAAAAATTTTTTTTTTTAAAGAAACGAGCCTCTTAGTGATGCATACCGCGTTGCTTTACGAGGGCGTGTTGAAAAGTAATTCCTCACAATTTTGTATGTGAAAACTCTTGAAGCTTTTTAATTAAAACAAACGATATTAACATTATAAATCTTCATTCTTCATGTTTACATATTTATTTCTCAACATAGTACTCGTGCGACTAACACATTTCTCCCAACGAGAGATCAATTTGCTGATACCTTCATTGTAAAATGTCTGACTTCGTTGACGAAGCCGCAACCTCACTTCTGCTTGCACCGCTTCATCAAAGTGGAGTCCTCGAAAGTGTTCTTTAAGTTCTGGAAACAGATGAAAATTGGATGTGGCCAAGTCGGGTCTGCATAGTGTATGATCTATGACTGTGAACGCAAGGTATCGGATTGCTGCAGATGTCGCAGCGCTCGTGTGTGATGTGGCACTGTGACGCTGATGGAGAAGGTGTTCCATGTGAGGACGAACTCTTCGAATTCGAAACTCGATAGTTAAGTTACACACTGCAGTGTTACACGCTACAATTCGGAGCCCTCTAGCGGCAGGGGGAAGCAAATATTCAGGCATGAACAATAAAGATGTAGAATGTTAATAACGTTTGTTTTATTTAAAAGCTTCAAGAGTTACCACAGAAAAAAATTGCAGGCATTCCTTTCCAACACTACCCCGTAGTACGGTATCGGTTATGTCCATAAATCTCATGTACTGACTAAATAAACTCATTACCAAACCGTCAGCTCCACTTCGAATCTTCTCTATTTTCCTTTTTTTCAACATTTTTTGTGACTAACATTTTATCGCACAGGTCTAGTGTTTCCACCAGATGCTTCATGACCGTTATCCTCCCAGTGACACAGAAAGTGGAGTTTCATCTAACAGCCGCGACGAGATACGCGCGCCTGTCCGTTACCAGGCGATGTTCTCGACAATACGAAGTTAGTGATGGTGCATTGTTCTAGGTTTCTCTTTGTGTAATAATGTTTCTGAGAAGTAACTGACGAAAAGTCACAGAGTAAAACAGAAGTGATTTCTGGCGTTCCCCAAGGTAGTGTTATAGGCCCTTTGCTGTTCCTTATCTGTATAAACGATTTGGGAGATAATCTGAGCAGCCGTCTTCGGTTGTTTGCAGATGACGCTGTCGTCTATCGACTAATAAAGTCATCAGAAGATCAAAACAAAGAGCAAAACGATTTAGAAAAAAATATCTGAATGGTGCGAAAGTGGCAGTTGACCCTGAATAACGAAAAGTGTGAGGTCATCCACATGAGTGCTAAAAAGTTCGGTTACACAATAAATCAGTCTAATCTAAAAGCCGTAAATTCAACTAAATACCTAGGTATTACAATTACGAATAACTTAAATTGGAATGGACACGGAGAAAATCTGGGGAAGGCTAACCAAAGACTTTGTTATATTGGCAGGACACTTAGAAAATGTAACAGACCTACTAAGGAGACTGCCTACACTACACTTGTTCGTCCTCTTTCAGAATACCGCTGCGCGGTGTGAGATCCTTACCAGATAGGACTGACAGAGTACATCGAGAAAGTTCAAAGAAAGGCAGCACGTTTTGTATTATCGCGAAATATTGGAGAGAGTGTCACAGAAATGATACAGGATTTGGGCTGTAAATCGTTAAAAGAAAGGCGTTTTTCGTTGCGACGGAATCTTCTCACGAAATTCCAATCAGCAACTTTCTCCTCGGAATGCGAAAATATTTTGTTGACACCGACCTACATAGGGAGGAACGATCACCACGATAAAATAAGGGAAATCAGAGCTCGTACGTAAAGATACAGGTGTTCATTCTTTCCGCGCGCTATGCGAGAATGGAATAATAGAGAACTGTGAAGGTAGTTCGATGAACCCTCTGCCAGGCACTTAAATGTGATTTGCAGAGTATCCATGTAGATGTATATGAAGTATCGCGAAGGTATGAGCCACTTGTTACTCGTTTATTTACCGCTACAGTCTGTGTTCTGACTCATGTTACTTTAGGTTGTATGTTTTCTTACCACCACGCGTGTAAGTTAAGCCTAAATTTTCTTCATAAACTAAAAACATTACGTAATAAAATCCAGATTGCTGCTACAGTAGTTTAATGATGATTTATTGTGCACGATCCATTTCTGCTAGACTGCCATCTTCAGACCAGCTGCAAAAGTTACATAACATTTTTTTTTAATTTTATTATAATGTTAGTCATATTTTTGGATATACAAATTTGGTACTTAAGTCCATATATCATAATCGCTGTCACTCTATATTGTATTAAAACTTGGTCCTCGAGGGCTTTACTGTGTTGGTGATGAAGCAGTGCAAGCAACGGTGAGACTGTTTCTTCATCAACAAAGTCGAACAGTCTACTGTGACGGTATCAGCAAACCGATCTCCAGTTGGGCGAAGTGTGTTCGAAGCCAGGGTGAGTATGTTGAAAACTGAATGCGTAGATATGAAGAATAAATACGTGAAGTGTTAATAAACCAGGTTTTATTTAAAATCTTTACGAGTTTTCTCATAAATTCGGAGGCATTACTTTTCAGCACGCCCTCGTACATACCACATTAGTTACTCTGAGACCCCTGTGTCATGATCGAGATGCAAAGGGCCCAGCAGTAAGTGCCTTCACCGTCTACTTCAGGCAACGCTAGATGTATCATTACATTTCGCCACGGCATTAATTGTCAACAAGTTGTATTGTGATCCTGCCGATGAAGAAGTTGTTCTTCTTCTGCTAACATTTCGTGGAACTGGAACTGTTGTCCCAAGTCTTGGATGGTGGTCTAAGCAGCCGTTTCCCTTGCAGTCATCCATGTTTCAAATTTTAATGAGTCTTGTGGGGTCCATCCTCTCCATATGGTTCTTCGAATTTCTTTTCCTTGTCTTCATCCATTTATTTGTATCTTGTATTCTACACTGTTCCCTTATCGATACATTTGTTCTCTTGTCCCACATGGTTACTCCTTGGATCTGTCTTACAAGGGGACCTTCCGATCTCGGAAATTCAGTTCGGGATGAGACTTCGCCTCGAAGGCGTCCACTCACAGAAGTTTTAAAAAGCACTATCCAGAAAATTCCGAGAGAAAGGGCTCTAAAGTTTTAAATGTAGCTTACACGTACCTCATATATGGACCGTAAGTAGTAGGGCAGAGATAAGTGAAGTTCTTCAGTGAGTAGTATGCTAGACTGTCATGAGGCCGATCTGGGTCCGATTTTACCAGCCGGTACGGTTTCATTTCGTTCTTTAATTGTTTTAAAAATTATAACAACTGTTAAATAAAGTTAATGAACTAAAGTATTATCAATTCAAACATAAACAATTTTATTTTGTTTATGTAATGGATGTCGCAGCTACTTAAAATGTGAATCACACCCATCAATGTTTTCTTTTTAAAAAGTTGAGTAATTTCAAATGCATTTTAATTGACGTAAATTAATCACCACTGTCACACAACTCTGGGTGGAGTTCCAATTACATAAAAATTTTTACAATATCATGGTCATTTGTCAGTTTTGTATTTTATACGCAAACACCAGAATGATAAATGTCATAAAAACATTGAAAAAAAAAAGAATTTTGTCATCTTGCGCAATTAATGAAGGACGACTGTCCAAAGGAAAAACGTTGTTTTAAAAGATCTGTTGAAAAACGCACTTCGTTGACATTCCTGAAAACGTCTCTTTCATCAGAAAGCCTGGAAGCATACCAGGCATGTCGGATCATTTCCTTAAAAGTTGTCGATGACATCTGATGTTGGTCTATTGATTGTTTTTTTTTATACTTTCTTCACGAGAATTTATTTTTCTTTAATTTTCAATAAGATAAGCACAATTTTGCGGAGGTTTGATCAAATTTCTTACTTGTCTATAACTACAAACGTCACATGGTTGGACAAGTGGATTACATTTCGGGGGAATCACTTTCATTGTACATGTTGGTGATTTTTCGTCATCCTGAAAGACTTCGTCGTATAATTCAGGCTTTGTTTATCCATCTCAAGAGTCAATAATAACAGAAGCCGTTCTTCACCCACATAAGATTTCAAACACCGATTGAGAAGGTCAGTATACAGTTCTGCCGTTGGCTTCCCAAATATGGAAAACGTTATTACAAAGCTTTTTTTTATAATTTTGCTCATTCTTTTACTGTTTTTTGAACTCTGGGACGAAAATTACCGTTTGCCTCTTGTAAACAAACACTTGAGGTAGGATGTTTTCAGACAGAGAGCATACTGAGCGGTATTATGTATGCATAGCTTTATTTATGTGTCTTTTGACGAAATTAGTTTTGCTTCTTTTGACGGCCAGAGTCCTTTTGTGCACGTACAGACACTAACATCCTGGAAAGAATAAACAACCAAAATTTGAAGTATTTTGTCACAGAATCGTAAAAATAGACAACAAAATGAATTTTTAAATACTCCGCAATAAATACCCATCTGATAAGTGCTGATAAGAAAATCTTAGTTGAAATTCGTTATTAGTTTTAACGTCTGGATTCGAAAAGTGACTGTAGCAGCCAAGATTTCTTCGATTGTCGCTGTTTCTTTTCCTGAAACAAATCTTGTCACTTTTCGCTGACGAATTCCGAGCTTATTTTTGAATCTATGAACATGTAGGATGGGTTATTAAACTCTATGGTAATAAGTATTGTCAACAAACCGTTCTTACGATATTTCCTTGCAGATTAAAGCTGTGTAACATGGATTCGGACCTGGAACTTTGCCTGTTTAGGTCTATTCTCTTACGGACTGAGGGAGTATGCGTGTATATAAATATCTATCAAAGAAGGCCTCTCCGCCATTTTTTAAAAAAACAATACAACGATATTGCAAAGCTTAACCATTATCAACTCATTCTTCAAATTATTTATATTAAGTGAAGAATTTTAAAGAAAGGTGGTAATACTAGTCCGTATCCGCAAGAATACATTTTTTTAACAAACAACACAAAACAAATTACTTCTTTCGGAACATTTTCGTTACGCTACGTTCATATCTTGTTTGAAATGGTTTCAAATTTAAATTAGGGAAATTAAACAGCAGAACTGCAACAACTATCGCAGGATATATGTTATCCTAAAACTAGAATTTCTTGTGTACTCCCTGAAAGTGAACAAGTAATACTGCTGTCCAGGCACGACTCACGACCGCCCTTACATTTTCGCTTCCGCTCTCTCCTTCCTTCTTACTTTACAAATAGATATTCTCCTGCACACCTTGATGGAAACAATGTTCTTATGTTATCAACATCGCGTATAGAAATTAAAAGGTTACAACTGAGTTTCAATCACACGCTACTTTCGCCATACAATTCTTTGCTGTTAAGTAAGAGAGCGCTCCCTGCTGTACAATAAGACATTTTTCTTCATTCATTCCCTCAAGAAGTAAACACTTACGTCACCAAGTCCTTGAACGGCAGCACAGTAAATGTCTCAGACCTGCACAAGGATAACAATGAAAGCAAGGTCAGGCAGCGAGGACTTCACAGTGGGCGCAAATCACACGATACAAGCTGCCTGATAGGGCCGCCAAGCATGCAAGTCGCTCTAGCTTAGGCGGTGAAATCACCACAGTGATTTCTTCCTCCTTACAAGGTCGAAACATCTGCTTGGTTTCATTCACTTGTCCAGCAACTAAGACGAAAATAGACGTGCCTGTGAGGCTAACTGAAGAATCCCAAAAAAGTGTGTTAGTATATCGTGACCTTGTCTTCCTTCCTAGTAAGTGTAATTTACTCACAAAGATCACTGATTGTAAAACCTTCGTATGGTATTTTTAAAGAAGAGCTGCACAAAAAAAATGCTCAACAAGCTCAATTAAGTGACACCCAATGGGCAGTTGTGGGTAATGTAGAGTCTTATTCTCAAATTTCCAAGCTGCTAATTACCAGTACGAGTAAAACATTTTATTCCTCCTCCAAATACATATCACTTGATGACCATGACTAAAATTATGAGGAATTTGTGCTTATGCAGATGTGAATCAATAATCGTTCTCTCAGCGAAGCATTCACGACCTTAGAGGGTAGTGGAGACAGCAAAATGATGTTTAGAAGATTTTTTGAGAGGGCATACTAGGAAATTCAGTGAATTTAGGTACTGTTGGGAAGTTTCCCCCTTCCGTCTTCGTTCACCATATTTACAATGGAATTAAATATTTTTTCTTCACCTGGCATCAAACACTGTATTCGCTGATTTGTTTGTTGAACTACGTCACCTTTGTTGCTAAAATTATGCGCTCACAAAACTATTCTTTGTTTACGTGGTTTCTCCCCATACACTTTTTCAAGCGTCTTTACTATGTTGCACAACTCATTTGTTAGGACGATTGCGGATCAATGTAGAATGTGCAATTTTCAAATTGTGTTCTAGAACATTCTAAAATAGTCTTCAACATTCGAGGATATTCATAAAGCTCGAGAATATTAAAGGACAATCTTGAATTTTTTCCCTTGAAAAATACATTGACGCGAAAAGGACAAAAGATGTCAAACGGGGGACCCAAGGGGAGCATCAGATATTAAAACCAGTCATTGGTGGTGACGAACGAACGAACGCACCCCCCCCCCCCCCCCCCCCCCCCCCCGCACACACACTTTAATTTTTACAGATACATACTGATGTATCGAGCTTTTCCTGATCACTTACAAAGGGGTGTGTGGGTACACTCCCAAAACACCCAGCCGTGCAATGAGACATTCACCTACAATCCTAATAACCAGTTCCACTTCAATTTCTACTGGGGCTTCATACGCCAACGACATAGTGAAGCAACCTAAGATAAAAATCCACCCTGAACACACCGTAGATGATTGAACATCGTTTATTAAGGTAACAACCGCGCTCGAAGCAGAAATATAAACAGTTAACTGACACTGTTAACTGACACTAGTCTCTCATGCATCGCTGAGTCAAGACATCGACCCGCCTGAAATATTCCATTTGCGTCCACTGGTTCCTGGTTCATCGTCTCAAAATAATTGGTTTGGAATCCTGTACCGTCAGTGTGATTTTGAGTCTGAAGGTTTGCATGTGTATCAATCTTCTCTCTGAAATCTTGAATCTCCTAACACCTAACAAGAAAACGTTGACTAGAACGGTATCATCTTTCCCACTACTGTTCTCTAATGCAATGGCCACTTGTGTGCAGTATTCAGACTTCTGGGAACTTAATATCTTAACAACCTCTTCAAATGGTTCAAATGGCTCTGAGCACTATGGGACTCAACTTCTTAGGTCATCAGTCCCCTAGAACTTAGAACTACTTAAACCTAATTAACCTAAGGACATCACACACATCCATGCCCGAGGCAGGATTCGAACCTGCGACCGTAGCGGTCACGCGGTTCCAGACTGAAGCGCCTAGAGCCGCACGGCCACACCGGCTGGCACAACCTCTTCCTTGCCTATTCAACTGCATCGTTATCAAATACAAGCCGCTCTTTAACAGATAAGGGGACGGAGTAAATACCTTATCAAATCTAGCAACGACAGTAAGTTATAGCCATATTGAAAACAACGTCAAGATCTATATCCCCGTAGCATATTCCACGAGGAACGAGGCAATACATGGCTAAAACTAATTTGCCATTAAGCACGCTACTTCCATTCCACTCGCGAAAATAGCGAGGGAAAAGGCTATCTGTGCGACTTGAATGGCGACCTTCTCAATCCTCTCTTGTCTGTATCGCCCCTTAAAGAAAATTAAAATGTGTATAATAGAACAGTTTTTCAGTCTGTCCCAAATGCACATTCTCTAAACTTAATCAAAAGCCTCCGGTGAGAACAATATCGTCTTTTTCCGTCTGTCCGCAAGTTCCCCGGCGATACCAATAGTAGCTCCATATAATTCAACAGCACACTTCTCAATTCCGTGCACGACAACTATCTCATCACAGTCACACTAGAATCCTGCGTGTTTATATATGTTGAATCTTACATCTAAGGTAACAGCAACCACCCATTTTTTACAATGCTACTTATTTATTTAAACGGCGCCGTTAACGGTTTCGAACCGACAGGTTCATCCAGGGCTCTGTAATACATCGTGTCTAAGATTGCATACCATCTTCTCGAGGCTACGTACTGTCCGATCATATACCCTCCAATACTACTCTCCGATCCCCACTTGACTTTCTAAATATCTCCTCTTTCTGCAGATATATTAGAAGAAAGTGCTCTAACTGGACTCTCCCCCACCACCAGCCACTCTAAAGCGGACTTTTGGTCTCTTGGCTCTGCATTCTCATGAACTCGAGCACACAGTAGTTTAGGCTTCCACTACTATTTAGCGGGACGAACAACTCGCTCGCTTCACTTGTTACTTATCAGTTCGCCACTACGTGTTTTGACAATGAAAAATGTGTTACAATTTGCTACATTTGTCGTCATCTCTCCTAGATATTGGCAGGTAATAGTTTCAATCTGTTCTTGAATAGCACAGTTGAAGGTTATGTTTGTGATCAAACCGTTTCATTTAGATGTTTGGTTTAAAATGTTTTGACTAACAAAATGGAGGCTATAGTTTCGTAAACTGGGCCCCCTGCAGTTGGTTAAAAGTATCCCTTACTTTTTGATGTTTAAAATCTGCCTGTTCTAGTACACACACTTATCATTTGGAATTATATAGCAGATTCAAGGAAGGTAACAGGGAAGCTTGCAGTCTGTGCAAAATGACTAACACAGTTCAGGAAAAGAAGATGAACGGGAAGGAAGCCTGTGAACAGTTTAATTTTCCTAAAACAACACTTATGAGGTTACACAACATTAAGTACGGTACTTCGGACGAAGCAGCAAAAACAAAATGCATACCTACAATTTTGGTTAAAGAGCTTGAAGAAGAGATGGTTTAGTGCTGTACTGCTTGGAAGCTTGTTTCTTTGGTCTTACTCGTGATGACTTGTGAAGACTGGTCGCACAGTTGGAAAACAGAAATAAAGCTGAACAATGTTTCAAGGGCGAAACTGCTGGGCAGAAGTGGTCTAGACTATTTCTTAAAAGTCACAAAACCAAATTGTCAGAAAGAGCCTGTAGCAGGGCTCTTTGGCTCAAGAAGGAAAACACAAATTATATTCCTCCTGGGAGATATTGTAGTATACCAGCTCTGAAACTAGGTCATGCTTCCTCCGACGTAATATTTTTTTTCCAATTTTGTTTAGAAGGACTCCCATTTTGACAACTATATTTGAAACTTCGGAGTGCAATGTTTTTGGAAATACTTCGTCATTGTCACTTTTAATTACATTTTCTGAGAGTATAATGTAAATGGTGCATCACATCACAAAGTAAATATTGAATGATTTTAAAATAGTTTTTTTAATATTTTCTATTTTTAAAAAATAAAAAATCGGGTCAGGTCTTGGGCACTTTCCTCTATCTAAATTAAATGTTAGGCTTCAGATAAAGCAGTTAAGTGGTGCCTCATTTGTGTTATCAAGGTCCTAGTGGCTGTACAATTACTTTAAGTTATTTAAAAATGCGCCTCTGCCACTACTAAAAATACATATTTATTCTATTACACGCATTTCGTTTATACTCATTTAAAACATCTTCAGCGGATTGAAACCAAACATATTTACAATTTTGGTTTTGGTTCTAAATCTACAACTTTTTTTTTACACTATTGAAGTTTTTAGTCATTCCATTTTCGGCTGCTTTGTTTAAATGCGCGTGCAAACGGTTAAAAGCAAATTTGACGAAAAAGCAGTAAGTGAAAAAAATCAGCAGCTTAAAAAAGCGAATTGTTTTTAGAACTAGAACGAAAATCGAAACTGTAAACATGTTTGATTCAAGATTCCTGATAGTGTTTTAAGTGAATACAACGAAACATGATAGAATAAATAGTTTAGTGGTTGCAAAGAACGATTTTTAGGTGGTGACTCTTGTTAAAATTTGTCCCGGAATTAAGAAGACCTTGCCGGCCGACGTGGCCGTGCGGTTAAAGGCGCTGCAGTCTGGAACCGCAAGACCGCTACGGTCGCAGGTTCGAATCCTGCCTCGGGCATGGATGTTTGTGATGTCCTTAGGTTAGTTAGGTTTAACTAGTTCTAAGTTCTAGGGGACTAATGGCCTCAGCAGTTGAGTCCCATAGTGCTCAGAGCCATTGGAACCATTTTGAAGAAGACCTTTACGCGATTTGTCTATATCCGCTTAAATGTTTATTCTTCTCGATATATCTTTAGTTACTTCGTGAATAACGCAGGTTATGTATTTTTTTCGTGATCTATGATAACTAAACCTGCAGAGTTGGTATTTGTTGAAGTGTGATATGCAAAATATACACAAGCGGCCACTTCTTTATCCTACTGCGGCGGCCTCGTTGACGACTACATAACTGACTACAACTGAGGTAACGACTCTGTGCCCAACGTTCTTTATCCTACGCTTCTGAAGGTGAACAAGAATGACCTACGTCTTAAAATAAAACTGCGATGTTAAAATTATGTAACTGAGAATGGTTTGAGAGCGCCGCCAAATATTATGGTCTCTGTGTGTTTTCAACAGAATTAATTAAGAACTTCAGTTTTAGTTTTGATGTAAGTCACAAATATACTCGTATTACTATATCAAAATGGCTCAAATGGCTCTGAGCACTATGGGACCTAACTTCTGAGGTCATCAGTCCCCTAGAACTTAGAACTACTTAAACCTAACTAACCTAAGGACAGCACACACATCCATGCCCGAGGCAGGATTCGAACCTGCGACCGTAAGGCAGGATTCGAACCTGCGACCGTAGCGGTCACGCGGTTCCAGACTGAAGCGCCTAGAACCGCTCGGCCACCCCGGCCGGCTATTACTATATCCTACCATATTTCGTGCAGTAGGTGGATGTAATTTGTTTGTCTCCAGCACTCCTTTCATTAGTATGCAAAGTAAATGAATTACTGCACACGAGTTCACGAAAAATTGCTCATCCTGTCCCGGTACAATGTTGACAACAACGAAAATTTCTGCCTTAGCGTTTGCTGGCTGAACAGCTGTGCATTACGATCCCAGCAGTAATATAAGAGGGACCATAGGTACCCTTTCCAGCTTTCATAGGCTCTGTAACGGATCTCTTCTTTAGGTTAAACCTAGCATAACAACTAACTCTTTCAAGAAAAGAAAGTAAGAGTGTGTGCGTGGACAAGTTGCATCATGAACAGTCTGTTACCAGTTATCAACATCTACAGATATGTTTGCCGTCATCCAGTTGATGCCGTAATCCACCTAAATGGTAGTGATCCTCTATCTATACCAAGCCGCCGTATAAAAGTAATAATGATGTTTTTATTGATAGGCACGAATAATAAATATTCGTTCTAAGAGTAAGACATTTCTGGCAATGACGTTGCACCACAAATGTGAAACCACGATCATCATACAGATTTCTATCATAATTGTAATTTGCTTTACTCCATTCATTCAAATGTTTGTTTCAAAAATTGTAGCTTCTTTCAGTTGCAACCGGTGAACAGCACACATTGTATTTTTTCCCGATTCGTTATTCCTTTCACGTTGGGGTTATTTCACCTTGTTCACGTCCTATTTTGTTGAAAACAGTACGTCTATGGCCTATTTTCGGTTAAAGGTATTAGGAAATGAGGGGAAGTTTTTATTTAAATGTTTCATGTTAAATGAGGGATTTTAAGAGTATGTCTGCACTTAATGCTCAAAGTGTTCCTCGGAGCACCATGGTTCGTTGAGTTTCTTCCGTGATGCACTCTAACTACCTGTGGAGAATCGTGAAGCTCTTTTCTCAATCTTCAGTGTCAGTCTGCTTAGTCCACTCGTTAACGGTTACAGAACACTGACAAATCACTCAGTTGCATGATGGTTTTGTAAGTGGGCGCCTGCATAGACGAATTGCTTATTCTTAGCCTCTTTCCAACGATTTTATCGGACACCGTCCATCCCCATAAATCCGTGTATATTCTAGTTCAATCTTAAAGAGCATACACAGATTTTATACGATAGTTACGATTCTAATGTTCTATTGCCAATAGTGTAGCCTAACTCTTTCTCTCTCTCTCCCTCCCCCCCCCCCTAAGAACAAGAACTTGAAATTTGGAGAGGGTGTTAATTTTATACTGTAGACTTCGCTTAAGAAGGAATTTTTCGAGGTTCCACCCCTAAGGAGATGAAATAGGGGAGATAGGGTTTTTGAAAATTAAGGCTGTTCTGAAGCTACACATACGAAAATTGTGTAGATTCTTAGTCATAAATAAAGAAATACGCGTTTCAGTATTCCTGGAAATTTAACGCCTGAAGGAGTGAAATAGTGAGTGATTTGTTTCAAATAAATCATTGTTAAAGAACTACTAAAGTATTTTTAAACTTACGTATACGAAAACTGGTATTTGAATTCTTAATTAGAATTTAAAAATATACGTGTTTCACTGTTTCTGGAAGTTAAACCCTCAAGGTAACGAAATAGGGGATGAAAGCTATTAAGAAAATATTTCATTACATTAAAAAAAATTTACAGCTAAATCTATGAAAACTGGTATTTCACTTCTCAGTTAGATATAAACAAATGTGTTTTAGTGGATGAAAGTGTCTATGGAAATATTAGCACAAGAATGCAAATGGCTTGATTAAAGAAAACCTTGGACTCTAGCTACCAGAATCGCTTTTTGGTCAGAAGCACATGCGAAAAAGACCATGCTTCTATGACCTTAATTAGCGTGAAAAGTTTTGAAGATGTTACAATTCGTGAACATCACAAAAATTCGATTAAAGAAAGAAAAAAAAACCAACTATACAGACCATCCAGTATACGCGAGCGAAGAACCAGGCGCTAAGCTAGTGACTAATATTTTCGTCTAATTATGCGCATTTAAATCACAGCAGGTAACGTAGAGCGTCAGGCGCTAGATAAACACATGCGTCCCTGGATTTTGCTACCATTTTCTGTGTGACTTCCATGTACACAACTGCGTCATCAGCATATTGTTTCGAAAGTACCTTGAAGTTGCCTCGAATTTCAGTGCACGAACTGCTGAATGGATCAGTAATCCTATCCGTTTCATTTTCAGAGGTTGCCAGTCCGTGTCGGACGCTGTAGACACTAAGTAGCCCGAAACAAGTAACATTTAAAAAAACGATTCTACTGCCGTTGACGTAAATTTCACTGAAGGACCACGAAGACAAGAGAAATAAGGGCTCGTACGGAGGTGGAAGAGGAAAGGAACTGATTAGTGGTAATACGAAGTGTCCTCCGCCATACACTATGCAGTGGCTTGCGGAGTGTGTCTGTGGGTGTAGGTACAAAATGTGCAAAATGTGTACCTACACCCACAGACACACTCCGCAAGCCACTGCATAGTGTATGGCGGTGTGTGTGTGTGTGTGTGCGCGCGCGCGCGCGCGCGCGCACACACACACACACACACACACACACACACACACACACACACACACACACACACACACACACACAGCCATACACTATGCAGTGGCTTGCGGAGTGTGTCTGTGGGTGTAGGTACAAAATGTGCAAATGTGTGTGTATGTGCGCGCGCGCGCACACACACACACACACACACACACACACACACACACACACACATTTTGTACCTACACCCACAGACACACTCCGCAAGCCACTGCATAGTGTATGGCGGAGGACACTTCGTATTACCACTAATCAGTTCCTTTCCTCTTCCACCTCCGTACGAGCCCTTATTTCTCTTGTCTTCGTGGTCCTTCAGTGAAATTTACGTCAACGGCAGTAGAATCGTTCTACAGTAAGTTTCAAATGCAGGTTCACTAAATTTCCTCAACAGTGTTCAGCAAAAAGAACGTCGTCTTCCATCCCGGTATTCTCACTTAAATTGACAAAGCCTCTCTGTAACACTCACGTGATGGTCGAACTTACTGCTAACAAATCTAGCAGTAAGGCCTTTCAATTGCTTCGGTGTTTTCCTTCAATCCGAGCAGGAGGAGGCCACAAACATTACATCAGTATTCAAGAATGGGTAGTACTACTTTTATGCGATCTCCTTCACAGATGAATCACACTTTCCTCACATTTCCCCCATAAAGCTGAGTCAACCATTCGCCTTCCCTACTACCGTCCTTACATGCTCGTTCCACTTCATATCGATTTCCAGCGTTAGGCTTAGAGTGTGAACCGGCGTGACTGTATCAAGCAGCATTAGAGGATTGTTTTTCCTACTCATCTGCATCAACTTACATTTTTGTGCATTTAGAGATAGCTGTCACCGAAGCTCCCCGACGCATGCCACCACCCTACCGTTGATGTTAACTATTATTCTCTCCCACATCTCAGTTGATATAACAAGAATATCTTCCTAAAGTTATGGTCACAATTCTTCGAATTTCCTTGGGGGAGGGGGTCGCGTATAGATCCTACTCCTAAGGTAGCTTCGGGTTAAAAAGAAGAGAACTGGTCAAAACTGGTGATGTTTGAGGCCTAGGAAAGAAATCAGATCTGGAGAAGGCCCTAACATTAGCTTCGCAGTCTGCAACGGCACATTACCTGCAGAAACCAGGTGTCCTCCAGTTATGGAAAACTGCAAACTGCACATGAAAGAAAAGTCTGCAGAATTGCATTATATCGATCCGAAGTCACAGTTACCGCCGGCGGAACTTCGTTTTAGAAAAAGGGCATTCTAAGGCGAAACAGTATACCAAACAGTCACCTTGCAGCTATGCAGAGGGCTTTCGTGGACAGCATTCAGGCTCTGTCCAAGTATTAACAATAGTTCTGCTTATTTATGTTGCCCGTGGAATGAAAATACGGCTCGTCAATGGGCGGTTCTTCCCAAGAATTCACTACCCCCGTTTTGTTTGTCTTCACTTGTTATCTGAATGCGAACTGTTATGGTGATTGTTCTCCTTCAAATTTTACATGTCTGCAGTATGTAAAATGAAAGTTTATATCATCATACAATAACGAACAATCTCTCCCGGAAAATCTGGCAATAGCTGTTTGGTTATGCGCTTCGTAAGAATGAAGCCGGAGTAGGCGTGCTTCTCGGCCGTCCTATAAGTTTACTTTTCGAAGAGAACAGGCTCGCTAAAGTTCATAAACCACAGTTTTAATCTGGTGTTTCAAGGGGGAATGCGATCACGACGCCTCAACAAGGAAAATACCGCAGCGCGCTGTTTGTGTATGCATTTTAAGGGAGAAGACCTGTGTCTCCTATTCCGCTGTTCCTACTTGTTTGTAACCGACAGCCCTGTTCCACAGGCATAAAAAATTACATATGGCTGCTACCATGCATCTCAGAAATTACCGTTCTTTTCGGACCATCCTGCAGTGGACATTCCTATACAGCACGTATACTTTGTTTGTGTGACGTGAAAAATTCGAGTCGTGGTAGGGGTGCCTGTGAAAAAACTAGGGAATTACACCAAAGATGCTTGGTTCATCGAGTCCAGAGAGAAAGACGGCCTTCCCAGTGTCTGTGTAGCTGCCGCATGTGCCCAGGCAGTTTGCGGACAAGGCCACCGCTCAAAGTTCCGGCACATGGGACAGCCGCCGCTCACCGTTCCACTTGCTGACTGCTCGCCCTATCCGCCAAAACTGGCGGCCTGTCTGCTGGGTTACTTCCCTCTGGCGTCAGGTGTCAGCAATTTCAAAGCAGAGCGTGTCCGTCAAAAAACGAGACTACAGCAAGTGGGAAAAACGCATTAAATTTAGCTGAAGATGCGAAAGCTATGTTGACAGCGCGGAATTGCTGGAAAAACTATCACAAGCCTTTCGACGACACTGCAACTCACTTGCGTCCGATGTAGACAACACCTGCACGGTTTAGAGGACAGGACAAGAGTTGGTGCCATCAGAAAGATACTTAATTGGGCCAGCCAGGTCGGCCGAAAGACTTCCGGAGGTCAGAAATCCACTGCGAAGGAGGGCCATCGGCACACTAAATTTAAGTCAACCTTAGACAACCGTGTACATTAACTTACACATTGACTATCTTCTTCAACAAGTTCTTACCGCAAGTTCGGCATACGGAAGGTTCAGTCAAGGATTTGCAAGTTATAAATGACGAACACAGTATTGCGTATCTTCCAAAGGATTAATTTGTCGAGTTAAGCAGTTTTCGGCTTACAAGGCCATCATCAGACTTTAACTGACTATCGTCATCAAAGTAGTTACAGTATTTGTAAACAATATTGGAAATTATGTTACTCATCCAGAGTGAGCACTAACACAGAGCAAATTTCATCTTTGACAATGGCGTAGTAATGCAATTATAAAGTTAATAATTGAACAGTAAATAAATATAAAGGAAACAAACCAGGGAAAAAATTAACGCTAAACTCGAAAAAATGGTGTCTTTACAGGCGTATCACAATTAATGGCGCACATACATACAGTTGAAATTACAAGATACTACAAACAAGGAAGTTTGGTAAACTTCAAAATGTATACCCGAAGATATATCGTCACTTCTTCCTCTTTGAAACAAATCTCTTCTACTGCAAGCTCTTTGTTTTCCGTATTTTAGGCAGTATGGATCTAAACAAGAAAAATTGTCTAGTAAACATGAGACCTCAAACGCATACGTTAAGAGCTATACGCACTTGTTCAGTAGAAGAGATGTGTTTCACAGTATCGAAGATGAAGTATCCATAGGTATTCAGATCCCATGTTCAGAGGGCTGTTTTGCTTCCAGTGTCATGTACTTTCAACTGTTTGCATTTATGCCATTCACTGTAATAGACTCTTTATAATAATCTGAATTAAATTAACAATTTCGAGTTCGGTGTTAATATTTTTCCTGGTTTGGTCTCTATATTTATGTACTGTTCAACTTTTAACTTTTTAACAGCATTACCCCGCCACTGTCGATGATGACATTTACTCTGCGTTCGTGCATCACTCTGGATGAGGAACATCTTTTCTAATATTGTCTACAGACATTGTAACTTCTTTGACGAAGATTGTTTGCCTGATGATGCCCTGTAAACCGAACACTGGTTAACTCAATAAATTAACCCCGTAGAACACACACAATATTGTGTTTTCCGGTGCCCATGTTTCCATTTATTTCTTCCCTCGCCGATTCTGCACAGGACCACCTCACTTCGTATCTTATCAGTCTACTTAATTTTCAGCAGACCTCCGCAACAGCATATTTGAAGCTTCAGCCTTGCTCCTTCCCGTTTCTCCAATAGTCCATGATTCACTCCCACACAATTCTATGCTCCAGATGTACATTATCAGAAATATCTCCCTCTAATTACGGCCCGTGTTTCAGCGTAGTAGACTGCCTTTAGCGAGGAAAGCTCTTTTTGCCTGTGAGTCTGCTTCTTACATCCTCGTTGCCTCGTATTTGACCAGAACGGCGCCTCTGCAGTGCCCCCAATATGTTTCAATGTCAGTCATGGACGGGACTGTGTTCTGTGTAGTTGTGGGCGCATTATGTCGGAGCTAAGCGGATCGTAGGCAAATTGCTGGAGCTTATAGTGGGCGCTTCTGTGACCAAGGTACAGAAGTGTTTAGTGGCACACAGGAAGAGTCGAAAAACATCAGCCGCCAAGTCACAAAGTGGACAAACGTGCGTGCTGAGTGATCGTGACGGACGTTCAATGAGAGGTCTTCCTCAGTTCATACAGGCGGTTGGCGGAGTTGGTGAAGGCGGAAAGCCTCGCTCGCGGGGTGGAATCTGAGCTAACTATTTGTAGTATCGTTCCCAGAACCTATCGCGGTCCTCTGGTTTGGAGCCGAGTGGAAGGCTTAAACGAGAGGCTCAGACGATTCTGCGGAGATCAGGGGTGCAAATTTCTCGACCTTCGCTATCGGGTGGAGAAATTTAGGGTCCCCCTGAATAGGTCAGGCGTGCACTACACGCAGGAAGCGGCTACAAGGATAGCGGAGTACGTGTGGAGTGCACATGTGGGTTTTTTAGGTTAGAGAATTCCCTCCCTAGGCTCCACAAGACGCCTCCTGAGACGCGGCAAAGTAGGAGTAGGCAAAATGCAACAGGGAATAACAATATTAATGTGCTAATAGTGAACTGCAGGAGCGTCTATAGAAAGGTCCCAGAACTGATCTCATTAATAAACCGTCACAATGCCAACATCGTACTAGGGACAGAAAGTTGGCTGAAACCAGATGTAAACAGTAATGAAATTCTAAACTCAGATTGGAATGTATACCGCAGAGACAGGCTGGACAGTGAAGGGGGAGGCGTGTTTATAGCGATAAGAAGTGCAATAGTATCGAAGGAAATTGACGGAGATCCGAAATGTGAAATAATTTGGGTGAAGGTCATGGTTAAAGCAGGCTCAGACATGGTAATTGGATGTCTCTATAGGCCCCCTGGATCAGCAGCTGTTGTGGCTGAGCACCTGAAGGATAATTTGGAAAATATTTCGAGTAGATTTCCCCACCATGTTATAGTTCTGGGTGGAGATTTTAATTTGCCGGATATAGACTGGGAGACTCAAACGTTCATAACGGGTGGCAGGGGCAAAGAATCCAGTGCAATTTTTAATTTTTTTTTTTAAGTGCTTTATCTGAAAACTACCTTGAGCAGTTAAACAGAGAACCGACTCCTGGCGATAACATATTAGACCTTCTGGTGACAAACAGACCCGAACTATTTGAAACAGTTAACGCAGAACAGGGAATCAGCGATCATAAAGCGGTTACTTCATCGATGATTTCAGCCGTAAATAGAGATATTAAGAAAGGTAGGAAGATCTTTCTGTTTAGCAAAAGTGACAAAAAGCAGATTACAGAGTACCTGATGGCTCAACACAAAAGTTTTGTCTCAAGTACAGATAGTGTTGAGGATCAGTAGACCAAGTTCAAAACCATCGTACAATATGCGTTAGATGAGAATGTGCCAAGCAAGATCGCAAGAGATGGAAAGGAGCCACCGAGGTACAACAACCGAGTTAGAAAACTGCTGCGGAAGCAAAGGGAACTTCACAGCAAACATAAACATAGCCAAAGCCTTGCAGATAAACAAAATTTACGCGAAGCGAAATGTAGTGTGAGGAGGGCTATGCGAGAGGCGTTCAATTAATTCGAAAGTAAATTTCTATGTACTGACCTGGCAGAAAATCCTATTTGGTCTTATGTCAAAGCGGTACGTGGATCAAAACAAAATGTCCAGACACTCTGTGACCAAAATGGTACTGAAACAGAGGATGACAGACTAAAGGCCGAAATACTAAATGTCTTTTTCCAAAATCGTTTCACAGAGGAAGACTGCACTGTAGTTCCTTCTCTAGATTGTCGCACAGATGACAAAATGGTAGATATCGAAATAGACGAGAGAGGGATAGAGAAACAATTAAAATCGCCGCTGGACCTGATGGGATACCAGTTCGATTTTACACAGAGTACGCTAAGGAACTTGCCCCCCTTCTTGCAGCGGTGTATCGTAGGTCTCTAGAAGAGCGTAGCGTTCCAAAAGATTGGAAAAGGGCACAGGTCATCCCCGTTTTCAAGAAGGGATGTCGAACAGATGTGCACAACTATAGGCCTATATCTCTAACGTCGATCAGTTGTAGAATTATGGAATACGTATTATGTCCGAGTATAATGACTTTTCTGGAGACTAGAAATCTACTCTGTAGGAATCAGATGGATTTCGAAAAAGACGATCGTGTGAAACCCAGGTCGCGCTATTCGTCCGCGAGACTCAGAGGGCCATAGACACGGGTTCCCAGGTAGATGCTGTGTTTCTTGACTTCCGCAAGGCGTTCGATACAGTTCCCCACAGTCGTTTAATGAACAAAGTAAGAGCATATGGACTATCAAACCAATTATGTGATTGGATTGAAGAGTTCCTAGATGACAGAACGCAGCAGGTCATTCTCAATGGAGAGAAATCTTCCCAAGTAAGAGTGATTTCAGGTGTGCCGCAGGGGAGTGTCGTAGGGCCGTTGCTATTCACAATATACATAAATGACCTTGTGGATGACATCGGAAGTTCACTGAGGCTGGTATATCGAGAGGTTGTAACAATGGAAAATTGTACTGAAATGCAGGAGGACCTGCAGCGAATTGACGCATGGTGCAGGGAATGGCAACTGAATCTCAGTTTAGACAAGTATAATGTGCTTCGAATACATAGAAAGAAAGATCCTTTACAATTTAGCTACAGTATAGCAGTTCAGCAACTGGAAGCAGTCAATTCCATAAATTGTCTGGGAGTAGGTATGACGAGTGATTTAAAATGGAATGACCATATAAAATTAATCGTCGGTAAAGCAGATGCCAGAATGAGATTCATTGGAAGAATCCTAAGGAAATGCAATCCGAAAACAAAGGAAGTAGGTTACAGTACGCTTGTTCGCCCACTGCTTGAATACTGCTCAGCAGTGTGGGATCCGTACCAGATAGGGTTGATAGAAGAGATAGAGAAGATCCAACGGAGAGCAGTGCGCTTCGTTACAGGATCATTTAGCAATCGCGAAAGCGTTACGGAGATGATAGATAAAATCCAGTGGAAAACTCTGCAGGAGAGACGCTCAGTAGCTCGGTACGGGCTTTTGTTGAAGTTTCGAGAACATACCTTCACCGAGGAGTCAAGCAGTATATTGCTCCCTCCTACGTATATCTCGCGAAGAGACCATGAGGATAAAATTAGATTAGAGCCCACACAGAGACTGGAATAGAAGGTAGAACCGATAGAGGTACTCAAGGTACCGTCCGCCACACACCGTCAGGTGCCTTGCGGAGTACGGATGTAGATGTAGGTGTAGATGTAGAGGATTCTTACGAAAAACAAGAGGGACCGTGTCAGCACAAAAACAACACGAAGGGAGCCCCATAACCTGGAATTTGTTGGGGGCGAGCTAGAATTCCATAATTACACAACACATTCAAATGCCCGTAACCGGAAAACCTGATGCCGAAGCCAAAAAACCTGGAGTATGGAGCACTGTAAGAAAGTAACTTGGTCGGATGAGCCTTCTTTCACACTGTTTACAACTGGGGCAGTCACATCATAGTATTCAATGGGCGCCATGGTTACAAGGTAATATTACTGCTGAGGATTATGTGACCATTTTCCCTCCCATGGAACAATGGTGATGTGTTTTCCAACACGACAGGGCTAGTTTTGCGAACACGAGGGTAAATTGTCGCAACTCTCCTGGCCACCAGTCACATCATCTCAATATTATTGACCTTGACAACCATACAGGACCTGCATTTATCCATTTCGAAACGACTGGAAGATGTTTTGAATCTCAACAGTTTTCCTACACCGTATTAGGCATAATAATGTGTTGTGATTTGGTGTTTACATATTTTTGCCCGCCCCTGTACCCTTGGTCTTCCATTCCTATAGTTCCATAGCTGACAATGATTTTTCTGAGAATTTCGAACATCATGTCGAACTCATTCTACAAGTCGACAAATCCTATGTGTCTTCTTAGATCTTGCCTCCATTATTAATCACTACACAAGAACTTCCTCTCTGGTGCCTTTACCTTTCCTAAATCCAAACTAATCATCATCTAACATATCCCCAATAGTGGTCGCCGGAAGGGTCACATCAGCATCAGTCATGGAGTTCTAAGTTCACACACAGTTCTATTAAATATGGTACAACGCGAGGCGACGAGTCACACGCCGATTGTCACGGAATCCGCGCATGCAGTGGTCAGTCCAACTTGTACGCTGGACTGTATAGCAAAAATGGATCAAATGGCTCTGAGCACTATGGGACTTAACTGCCGAGGTCATCACTCCCCTAGAACCTAGAACTACTTAAACCTAACAAACCTAAGGACATCACACACATCCATGCCCGAGGCAGGATTCGAACCTGCGACCGCAGCGGTCGCGCGGTTCCAGACTGTAGCGCCTAGAACCGCTCGGCCACACCGGCCGGCGACTGTGTAGCAACAGAGGGCCTTTCGTACTATGGACAAGAGCAGGTTTGGCTGGGAAAGTGGCACCAGATGTACCGGGTGATCAAAAAGTCAGTATAAATTTGAAAACTTAATAAACCACGGAATAATGTACATAGAGAGGTAAAATTTGACACATATGCTTGGAATGACATGGAGTTTTATTAGACAAAAAAAAGTTGACAAAATGTCCGACAGATGGCGTTGGACAGCAAAACTGCTACCGTGACGGGTGAGAGGTACGCCGATATGTTACAGAATAGCATCATCCCCAGCCTGGCTGATAAACACCCGCTGGAACGTACGATGTTTATGCAGGATGGCGCTCCACCCCATATTGCTAGCTGCGTGAAGGATCTCTTGCGCGCGTCGTTTGGTGGTGATCATGTGCTCAGCCACCACTTATGTCATGCTTGGCCTCCCAGGTCCCCAGACCTCAGTCCGTGCGATCATTCGCTTTGGGGTTACCTGAAGGCGCAAGTGTATCGTGATCCACCGACATCTCTAGGGATGCTGAAAGACAACATAAGAAGCCAATGCCTCACCATAACTCCGGACATGCTTTACAGTGCTGCCCACAACATTATTCCTCGACTACAGCTATTGTTGAGGAATGATGGTGGACATATTGAGCATTTCCTGTAAGGAACATCATCTTTGCTTTGTCTTACTTTGTTATGCTAATTATTGCCATTCTGATCAGATGAAACTCCATCTGTCGGACATTTTTTGAACTTTGTATTTTTTTGGTTCTAATAAAACCCCACGTCATTCCAAGCATGTGTGTCAATTTGTACCCCTCTATCTACATTATTGTGTGATTTATTTAGTTTTCAAATTTATACTGACTTTTTGATCACTTGGTATTTCGATTTGGTGAGAGGATAGAACCTGTAAATATTCGTCAAACAACCGTGAAAACACTGTCTTCAGATAACTGCTGAACATTACAAAGTATGGCAGTCAAGTTCGTGGATGGATCATACCGTGGATGCTATGAAAAATCTAAAGGGCTGGCACTGCTGACTCTGCGCCGGCCGCGGTGGCCGTGCGGTTCTAGGCGCTGCAGTCCGGAACCGCGGGACTGCTGCGGTCGCAGGTTCGAATCCTGCCTCGGGCATGGATGTGTGTGATGTCCTTAGGTTAGTTAGGTTTAAGTAGTTCTAAGGGACTGATGACCTAAGATGTGCTCAGAGCCATTTGAACCATTTTGGTGACTCTGCGATTATATACTCCTCAAAGAGTCCTCTACTTGTCAGTTCCTTATTAAATGTCATACTGAGTGCAGTTTGTCCTTCGTACACGTGTTTTGTTATTTTGTTGTTGGACAGCAATAGTGTTTTTCAAGTCTGCACGTTATGATGAAAATTTTTTGTGTAAGGTTTATTTCAGGCGAGACACGCACTGCAGACAAGCTACAACTTTGTACAATGAACGGAACTAGCAACACATTGTGATTTAAGAATACAAGCGAGGTGACAAGTAGATGTCAACAATACGCTTTCAGTAATGGCCTTCATGTCGACTTGACATTAAATCATAGCTCTTTCACCGTGTAAAGTATCATTTACGGGCTGTGACCGTCGGCGAGTGCTCGGCGCTATTGTGGGAGACAGCGCCCGTTTCCGAGTGACCACGGAACTGTGGATATTCTCCATAAAAGGGTTGGGTTCCACTAATCCGACTAGTGTGTGGTGGCCTCACCCGAATGGGTAGTCTCCAAAGGAGAGTATGTTTTCCACAGAATGGCTGACGTTTTCTAGTACCCTCTGGGGAATAAACTTCTGAAAGAGCCGGCAGACAGCAGCACTTTACGATAGTGCGATGAACGTTAGCAGGACATTGCCTGCTCTTTGATCTGGAGGCAGATTGACCTAAATGTGGACATGTGAAAATAATGCCCTGGAGCTGAGGGCAGCTCGCAAAATCGAGGAGTCGGTCGGTGGCAGTGGTAGGGTGCAAGCAGGGAGATGAGCCCTCTGAGGAGGAGGTGGTGTGGACGAATATTTTGTAAGTTGGTAATCGGGGGACAGCAAGGTTGTTTTTGTGTATGGAAGGTTCAGAAAGCATTAGTAAGTGCGTTCCTTTGTGTGCGCGTGTGAAATGTCTTCGTCTATTGCCTGTTTTCTAGCTGGATGTTCCTGTTTAGCATACACGGAGTGTTTCGGAACAGGCTGCCTAAAAGACTTTTGAGCAACTAGCTAATTGGAGGCGTTGTGTAACAAACGAAGCCGACTTCGCGAGGGTTATTAGATGATGGATATATTGAGTTTTGCTCCAATAGAAATTTGAAGTGGAGAGTTCTCGTGTGTGTACTTACTGTATTTGATTTTAGACTGTGTTCCCGCGTTTTCTTTTTGTGTTTTACATCACCATCGACACTATGAAAATCACACTTATGTGCCTGGCAGAAGGTTCATCGAATCACCTTCACAATAATTCCCTGTTATTCAAATCTCTTAACAGCGCGCGGAAAAAAAAGTAATCCTTCCGTGCGAGCTCTGATTTCCCTTATTTTATGATGATGATGACTGCTTCTTCCTATGTAGGCGGCGTCAACAAAATAATTTCGCCTTCCGAAGAGAAAGTTGGTGATTGAAATTTCCTGACAAGATTCCGCCGCAACGAAGAACCTTTGATGTCCACCTCAAATACTGTATCACGTCAGTTACACTCTCTCCCCTTTTTCTCGATGATACAAAACCTGCTGCCCTTCTTTAAACTTTCTCGATGTACTCCGTTAATCCCATCTGGTAAGGATTCCACACCGCGCAGCAGTACTCCAAAAGAGGACGGGCATGCGTAGTATATGGTAGGTATTCTCTTTAGTAGATTTGTTGCATCTTGTAAGTGTTCTGCCAATAAAACGCAGTCCTTGGTTCGGCTTCCCCACAACATTTTCCATGTGTTCTTTCCCATTTAAGTTATTCGTAATTGTAATTCTTAGGTATTTTAGTTGGAGTCACGAACGGTGGCGGTCGAGTTTAAGCTTGTTCTGCGCACCTACGTCACGTATTTTCCGACAGCCAATGAGCGTTCAGTAGCGTTCTGACCGCTCTGCTGTGAATGTCGTTGCTACTACGAGCATTAAACGTGACTGTAGCGAGTTGTTTAGTGAATTTCGATTCCATTTGTTGAGCGTTGTCATCACTGATTGTAGTGGTAAATGATAAATTCTGCATAAGCAAGCGACATACATATTCTGCAGTGTATATGCTTTCCTCAAGCAGAAAGCAGGCGCATGCGCGTACCGCAACTGTGGCTTGGAATCATCAACAATGCAACCCTCGTCCGTGCCTCGTTATGCGCGAACCGCCATCGTTCGTGGATCTAACTACAGCTGAATTTACGTCCTTTAGGTTTGACTGATTTATCGTGTAACCGAAGTTTAACGGATTCCTTCTAGCACTCACGAGGATGACCTCACACGTTTCATTATTTAGGTTCAATTGCCGATTTTCGCACCATGGAGATATCTTTTCTAAATCGTTTTGCAATTTATTTTGATCTTATGATGACTTCACTGGACGATAAACGATAGCATCATCTGCAAACAACGTAAGACAGCTAGTCATATTGTCTCCAGAATCGTTTATATAGATACGGAACAACGGAGGACCTATAAAACTACCTTGGAAAACGCCAGAAATCACTACTGTTTTGCTCGGCAAATTTCCGTAAATTACTACAAATTGTGACCTCTGACAGAAATTCACGAATCAAGACACATAGCTGAGACGATGTTCCATAAACAGGCAATTTGACTATATGCCGTTTGTGAGGTACGGTGTCAAAAGCCTTCTAGAAACCTAGATGCACGGAATCAACTTGAAATCCCAGTCCATAGCACTCAACACTTCATGTGAGCAGAGTTACTTCTGTTTCACAAGATCGCTGTTTTCTAAATCCATGTCGACTGTGTGTCAATAGGCTGTTTTCTTCGAAGTAATTCATGATGTTCGAACACAACATATGCTCCAAAACCCTGCTGTATATCGACGTTAATGATATGGGCCCGTAATTTAGTGGCTTACTCCTACTGCCTTTCTTCAAGGAAGGAGAGATGGGAGAAACCTGTTGGCGACGATGGGTAGTGATTGATTGCGTTAGTAATCGGACTTGGGAACTTCTAAAGGTAGCCCAATGGTTTCATGGCAGTGTATAGTGTTATAAAGGAAGGGACTGTTTTAACCATGTCTTGCGACAGGACTTCACCAGACGCTACGGAAGCTCCAAGACGACGTTCGAGGAGGATCGTTTCAGTGGTTTGGTGCAGGAGGCGTTCTCTACATCACTTCAGCCTGTATTCCTTATCTTTTATCTGCCGATATACAGCAGACGGCAGACAAAAAAAAAAAAAAAAAAAAAAAAAAGGTTCAAATGGCTCTGAGCACTATGGGACTTAACATCTGTGGTCATCAGTCCCCTAGAACCTAGAACTACTTAAACCTAACTAACCTAAGGACATCACACACATCCATGCCCGACGCAGGATTCGAACCTGCAACCGTAGCGGTCACGCGGTTCCAGACTGAAGTGCCTAGAACCGCACGGCCACGCCGGCCGGCAGACTGATATTGCATCTGGTTTCACCCGATTTGTCTGTGATAAGCACGCGAATCATCACTCAAGATAATCCTCTCTCATTTGAAGACCTTGCGTCACCACTTCAGGTTTATCTAGCTCCAGTCTTACGACAGCACTCCACGGCTTATCTGGCGACGTCTTTTGCATACTTGAAGTGTTGCGGTCGTGATAAAAACGCAGCTTACTTCGAATGCTGAAGACCATGTCACCGTACTTCGGTGTTAAGTCCCTTGTATTTACAAGTGATTCACGGAGGAGGGCGACAGTGAACTATCTCCAGTGCCTCTCACATATCCTACAATGACAATACCTTTTCAGTATACGACTAACCTTGAGTTGTGGCAATCTATAGGGTGGACTTTTAACAATACTGAAAAAACTTCTGATGTTGTTTAGTAACACTTTCTGAGTATTTTGGTGTAAGATACACGTGGTCCCCGGTAGTTCGTTACAGAGTAACTATGTAATGGTGATTTTAGTTTTGTTATCCACAACTACCTTTGCTCCTCCGGAAGTAACTTCACAGCAGTGAAATAGCTTGCAACATGCAACGATTGTAAACATAATGTTTCGGTTTCTCGTAGGCGCAAGGGTGCAGAAGTACTTTGATGTGTTCACGCCGTTGCGTGAAACAGCTCAGCAAAGCGTCATCGTATCGCTCCACCACTGCGTTCAGTGAACTAATACATCAGGGGAATACCGTCCAAATCTTCACGAGTTAACCTATCGACACTGCTATGTATCACTGTTAATGTACAACTAACACTGCTAGAATCTCTCGCACAGTCGAGCAATGCTGGGCGAATAGTAAGGTGTTGAAAACAGCAAAGACCAAGTTTGTTTCCAAACAAGACACACAGAGCATACCATCGACATTTGTACATTTCACTGAGACAGAGAAGTTGCTGTCCATGCAACAGCACGGCTTTAGAAAGCATTGCTCGTGCGAAACGGAACTCGCCCTTTTTTCACATGATATCTTGCGAACCATGGATGAAGGGTATCAGACGGTTGCCATATTCCTTGACTTCCGGAAAGCGTTTGACTCGGTGCCCCACTGCAGACTCCTAACTAAGGTACGAGTATATGGGATTGGTTCCCAAGTATGTGAGTGGCTCGAAGACTTCTTAAGTAATAGAACCCAGTAAGTTGTCCTCGATAGTGAGTGTTCATCGGAGGTGAGGGTATCATCTGGATTGCCCCAGGGAAGTGTGGTAGGTCCACTGTTGTTTTCTATCTACATAAATGATCTTTTGGATAGGGTGAATAGCAATGTGCGGCTGTTTGCTGATGATGCTGTGGTGTACGGGAAGGTGTCGTCGTTGAGTGACTGTAGGAGGATACAAGATGACTTGGACAGGATTTGTGATTGGTGTAAAGAATGGCAGCTAACTCTAAATATAGATAAATGTAAATTAATGCAGATGAATAGGAAAAAGACTCCTGTAATGTTTGAATATTCCATTAGTAGTGTAGCGCTTGACACTGTCACGTCGATTAAATATTTGGGCGTAACATTGCAGAGCGATATGAGGTGAGACAAGCATGTAATGGCAGTTGTGGGGAAGGCGGGTAGTCGTCTTCGGTTCATTGGTAGAATTTTGGGAAGATGTGGTTCATCTGTAATGGAGACCACTTATAAAACACTAATACGACCTATTCTTGAGTACTGCTCGAGCGTTTGGGGTCCCTATCAGGTTGGATTGAGGGAGGCCGTAGAAGCAATTCAGAGGCGGGCTGCTAGATTTGTTACTGGTAGGTTTGAACACCACGCGAGTGTTACGGAAAAGCTTCAGGAACTCGGGTGGGAGTCTCTGGAGGAAAGGAGGCGTTCTTTTCGTGAATCGCTACTGAGGAAGTTTGGAGAACCAGCGTTTGAGGCTGACTGCAGTGCAATTTTACTGCCGCCAACTTACATTTCGCGGAAAGATCACAAAGATAAGAGAGATTAGGGCTCGTACAGAGGCATATAGGCAGTCATTTTTCCCTCATTCTGTTTGGGAGTGGAACAGGGAGAGAAGATGCTCGTTGTGGTACGAGGTACCCTCCGCCACGCACCGTATGGTGGATTGCGGAGTATGTATGTAGATGTACATTTACTGTAGTGAACATATTTTCTGTGCTGGCGTAATCTGTCGCCAGCACACCTGTCGGCAAAAATGTAGTGCGAAGATCGATAGTAGGTGCTGGATCAAGGGCGCACATGAGAAAGGCCAGACACACATCGACAAGCAACACGCCGCCAACGCCCTCTTAACAGCAAGTATTCAGACCGCCGCCACCGACCGGAGAGCCTCACTGACTCAAGCAGGTTACGTCAGTACATAGCGACCAGATTAGCGCCTATAACGGGAACAGTGAGACTAAAGTTTGTAATAGCCAGATTACCCGTACTGTCTGAAAGAGGACTATTACTGATGAGCTTGTACCACGAACATGGACTCTATTCAAGTTAAGTAGCAGCTTCATGTAAATAAAGAACCATATTAATCCACGTGTGCATTGGTGTTGTAGAAAAAATATACTGGCGACCCATAACAACATCCCCTCCCTCTCTTGCTTCGGTACAAGATTCTACAGTGGCGACGAGGATACTACATTTTCAATTTGAACACATGAATAAAAATAAATGGGAGGGGGTAGCAAGGGGGTGGGAAGGTAAGAAATCAAACTAAATGCAGTTACTCAGTAACGAATCACCAGAGACCACCGAAATACTCATGAAATATCACATAACAACCTCCGAAATTTTTTCGGTGCAATTTGAGTCCACCCAATAGGTGCTTATGTTTTCGGTACCGTTTCAAGTTCGCGTAGTGTGAACGACATAATCAAGCTTTCTGAACATTTGGCGCTGCACTAAATGAAAAGGTGTGTTTTTGATACCAATTTTGGCAGCTAATACAGTTTTCAACTTCTCCACCAGACGCACAAAAAAGCATTGTTTTATTCTCTTAAGGTCAGAAATAATATAGCAACAATAACCTTTTCGTTAAATGCTACCAATTTCTATATGAACTTGCCATCGGTAATACACGGAATCATCGAAGAAGATGATGATGATGTTATCCTTCAAACGCTTTGTGAAGAATTATAACTGAGATTTGCGGTAAGAAATTTTTTCTAGTATAATCTCCAATTTTATCTGACCTCGTGAATAATGAAACTGAGTGACTGACATCACTTTGGTTATACAGTAAGCGCTCGCCACCACGCTAACAAACGCATAACCGTTCCCTTTCACGATTACGTTTCCACCGCCAAAATAATCATTAGGTTCAGAGATTCAATTCATGTAGTCAATTCAAGGGCCATCTTACCGACGAAGACAAGAAATTAACTGCCTTAAGATTTGTATTTAGAACAACGTACAAAACACATAAGTTTTCAGTTTCCTGAAGACAGTAGTAGGGTAACAATCCTCAAATCCTCGCCAATGACATTCAACGTGATCAGGGAACAATACTGGATTTTGATGGAGAGGTAATGAGACTAACAGTACTTTAATCCATGCCATGACAACATCACAGACAACACAAGCTGCGAAGAGGCAGCGGCATTCAGGAAGCACGGAAGCCTGCACACAATGGTTAAGCACGCTCCTTTTATAATTGCTTATACAGGGCAGTGACTCACCAGACGTGCACTGGTTATCGCACACGTGTTAGCCAGGCTCGCTGACGATGTGTGTCTGCATCAGTAGCGGCAACAGCTGTACGAAGAGCACGCATGGAAAACTAGAGCGCCACAAAATTCGTAAGAATTCAGAATGTTTACAAAAAGAGGAAAGATCGGTAGGTACAACATAGACACGGCACTTCCAATACATTTCATTTTCGTAGGACAAACTGTGAAAGAAACTTTACACTTAATTCATTAATTCATTTTTCGAGTTTAGCCTTTTTTTTACAGGACTACTTGGACTTTTGGAAAACTACAATAGTTCTTATAAATCAAGGACAAACTGCACAGATACCAACAACTCACTGGACTGTGTGTCGCATGTGAAGTAACTTTGCCGAAATGTAGGACCATACGCATATTATAAATAAACACTGTTCACATAATTCTAAGCAGGGAATTTACGATCGAATTTAGAGCGCATGCCAAACGTACAAAACAGAAGCACATATGCAAAAGAAAGAAAGATTAGAGTGTAACGTTCCGTCAACAGTGAGGTAAAGGACCAGCCATCTCGTCAGGGACTGCATCACATTAGAAGCACGAAGGCAATTACATATGTTTCCCAGGGCCACCTCACCTGTAATCTATAGTGAAATTCTGTAATGGTAAGTGCCAATATTTCTGCGATGCGTCTAGACCTAGGTTCCGTCTAACAAATGATGATGCTAGACAATACACACTGGTGGACGGGTACTTGCAGACACACATCTAGGGTGGATCATTACCGTCTTCAAGAGAGCTCCTGTTAAACCATGGAAGAGTGGGAAGCCTTTGTGCATCCTGAATTAGCATACGAGATTATTACACACTACTAACGCAATATGTATGCCACTGGCAGAGGAAAACTGCACAAAAACCAAGAGCCACTAGCTGCCCATAGCTGGTTTTCAAATACATCTTGTACCCGTAACACTGTCATGAGACAAAGCTGACCCGCCTTGAGAGACTTGTAAACTGAAACTTGTATAAGGGAACAGTTGTATCTAATTGATGAACACAAGAGAATACCCTTGAACACTGTCCAAGAATGTGGGCAATACCTGGCACTAAACATTTTAATAAGTTATCACAGGAGTTTGTTGCTGCTGTTTTCAGCTTGAAGACTGACTTGATGAAGCTCTCCACGCTCGTTTATCTTGTCCACGCCTCTTCATGTCTCACACAACTCCATCCATTTCAATCTGCTTACTGTATTCAAGCATTGGTCTCCCTCTACAATTTTTATCCCCCTCGCTTCTCCCCATTATCCCACTGAAGACTTCTTGATGCCTCAGGATGTGACCTATCAACAAAGCTCTTATTTTACTCAAGCTGTGCTCTGAATCAGGGTGTATAAGCGGACAAGGAAAAAAAATTCCCGGATTTTTCCCGGATTTCCCGGTTAAAAATACATTTTCTCCCGGATGAAAACACACTTTTTCCATGTTACTAAGTGACAATATATTTTCCCTCGGAACTGTAAAACTTATCAATCCTTTGAATGGTTATCGTTTTATACACAGACTTAGAATTTCCTGGCACTTTAGAAAACGAAACTCAGGGAAGAAAACTCCTTTTGGAAAGATTTTTGATGTGCAGCAACATGTACGCTGCATATTTTCGTATTACGAAAGTATAAATTCGAATTCCACCAAACTCCATATGTTACTTTCCGAACCATACATAGTGTACACTATGCACGCATTCAAAATTCAACTTATGATTTTTTTTCTTACCATGGGACTAAACTGCTGATGTCTTCGGTCCCTAGGCTTACACACTACTTAATCTAACTTACGCTAAGAACAACGCATACACATACACCCATGCCCGAGGGAGGATTCGAACCTCCGACGGGGGGTTATCAGCGCCCATACAAATTCCCGATCTTTATTCAGTCCAATCTCGTTACGAACCATGACAAGACGCCTCAGACAGCACGGCAGCCCCGCGCGGCTTATGATTCATTCAGAAATTAACTTACAGAGTGTGTTCAAAAACAGGGATGCGCATCAAAATCATATGAGTAATCGATAGACCAACGTGCGCTGGATGCTAAGCACTTTGCGAAACTACGCTTTTACTCCTTGAGAATATGAATATGAAATTGGCGAATTTCTGGAGGATCAGTGACAGATCCTCAATAGCCACGAAGCTATTTGAGAGAGCAGTCACGTTTCGATCAGATGCATATATAAAACTCTTGTACACATGGAACCTATACATACTCAGAGCGCCAGACAGTTTTATCTTGACAGACATTAGTCACAACTGAGCTGCTATGATACGACCCTGAAATTAAACGACTGATATGCGCGCGGACGCGGAAGAAGATATCTTACAAAGCAGCGGTGTACTATCTGGACTGAACGTTCAAAACAGGTAGCAGATGCATGTCTTGCCGAAGATTCGGAGCCCTATTGTTTGCCTTTCGTGAGTGGTGACTGCTCTTCAATTTCAGACACTTGAAAACTACTGAAGCTTGTGTAGTTTCAAGTCATTCCATGAGCCGGGGCCGAATGATTTGAAAAAGAAACACCGCCAGCGAAAGATTTGGTATCGGGTTCGAATCCAGATTTCAGAGTCAGTTTTTGAATGGCACTGCCTAGTGAGGAGTCTATACATCTCGAATACGAAATTTCAGTTCAGAAAAATGTCTTCAGCTGTCAGAGCGAATGTGGATACAAGACATATGAGAGATAACAGCTGTTAAAGTTTCGAGGTAGCACTTAACGGGTATTGGTATGGGGGCGAAGGATAAAGGAAACAAATTAGAATTTAACTTTCTGTCGACTAAGATGTCACTAGCGGAAAAAATGCTCCTATTGGGGAAAAAACAGCGATTAGCTACTGTTTAAAAGAGGGGTGCCAGGTGCCTCGTTCTACCTTCCTCAGCACCTTTAAAATTTTTCCAAAAATTTTGGCATGCCTACATATTGGCACTCTTTTTAACATGCGACTCACTTCTCGGTCCCACAAGCTCCTCTAACTGTAACTCGCTCACAATCACTACCCCATTGCGCTCACACCCATCCAATTCCACTTGCCCATTGTCACTCACTCATTCAGTCCAACTCATCGTCAATAACTTTTTGTGTCACTCTGTCACTGTCTCCTGTCTCTCAGCCACCCACAGCCTCCTTCGTTCTGCCCTACTACTACTACTACTACTACTACTACCACCACCACCACCACAACTGTCCCCTCTCACTGTCGTTGTCTCCCTCTTGCTCTCTTTGTTATTATCATTCATTCCTTCCAACTGCTGGTCATTGTCATCGACTCTGTCTCTCATTATAACTGGTCCTCAACCATCTCCACTTTCTCTTTCTCTTTATTCCTCTCCCACTTCCAAGCACAGTTCTCTCACTGCCTATTGTGTTCCACTGCCATTGCGTCCCTCCCTCTCTCTCTCACACTGCCATTGTCCCCTTCGCTCTTTCTATGCCACAACCACTGTCTACCATCTTCCGGTATTCATTACTTCCTCGTCTCTTTCCCATTGCCACATTCAGCAAAAAAAGTACGAATATATTCGCATGCCAGAAATTTTTATAGGTGCTGAGGCATGTAGAATGAGGCAAATTTTCAGTCAGTCTCTTCAACAGGAGCATATTCGTCCATTTTGAGCTCTGATAGTAGCATTTTTTCCGCTGGTTCTTCTTTTCCTTGGTACAGCACGGTATGCCACTCATTTGAAAAGAACTCTATCGGTCAGTTAAATTTTGACATTTTACTTAAGTGAAACTGAAATAACGCCAAAACCTCTGAACCTCGGAAACGGACGAAGATATCAAGAAAACTTTCAAGGTTGTTCGAGATCGGGTTTTAGGAATATAGCGTAAAAATTTCAGCAGTTTGCTGTGCATAGTCGCCTTGGAATCCGCGGCTCGGTTTTGGTACGAAAAACCTTTCTTTTGTGGGGGGAGGGTTTCCAAGGAACCGTCCATGAACTAATGGTGCCTCCATACGCTCTTTAAGGCCCAGCGCACACCACACCACATCAAATGCAAAAGAAATCAACCTATTGTCTATTTGCCCACTCAAGAGGTGGTGTGTAAGATTCACACTTTGACCCTGTACTATTGGACAGCTCCACTAAGACGATCCTTCTGTTGGGTATACAAATGGTCCCTAGGTCAAAGGTTATCCAAAAGAATTGACCTTACTTTTCTATCACCGACAGGACCTTATGTATGAGCCTCAGAAGAATCTCAATTTTATGCGTGGCGTTTTGGAACACAATATCATGTATACTGCTGCACGTGTACAGATTAGATATGTAGCACAAGATCGGATTAATGAAGTATTGGGAAGGAAATCGGCACGTTGTCATAACATACGCAGGGGGGAAGAAGATAGGAATTAATATGACCCAACATTAACAGAAGCCTCATGTGGTGCTCCGGGGGGCATCTGCAGCAACAGAAGAATCACTAGGATTGATCCAATGGCATAAGGACTGCCTTAAAAGAACGCAAACCTCACTCTACACTTCAGGTGCAACTATGCTGTACCGAATCATTTCGGTGTATATTAGTGTTACTGAACAGTGACTCGCCCTGCTGTTCACAGACTGTTGCTTTTGTACACCATTGCACGCGGTACATTTCTGAGACCTACTAGATAACCTTGGGACATTTTTGAGACCTACTGCATAACTTAAACTGATATCCGGTTATGAGCCACGATGTATTCTGCAGGTGATCTTGTAATACTATTTATTATGCACACAGAGAGAGATACATAATGCTAAATGGTTACTACTGTGGTAGCAGTGCGTTAATTACTGTCGTGTAGTCATCGCAAAAAACAATATCAATCTTGGCACGAATCTTTCTATGCATTTCATTACGTACACCAGTCCAGTCGATGGAGATAAGTAGGAAAGTCAGCCGTGGACCATACAGAGGTATATGGGCGATTTAGATAGTCCACGGGAAACGTACCTCTACAGTACGATTCAAGAAAACGTTTACAAACTGACACGGCACATCGGACATACAACAAGGATCAGTAATCACACTGGAATCGGTGGTCGCAAAGGCCTTCCTGGGCTACTGAATGGCGTTACAATTATTTAGTCACATGCTACAAATGGACCTACTACAGGAGATGCTCAAAGTTTTGTCTAGAAGCATCGAGAAAAGTCTGACATCGACGCTGTACTGAAAGGCACACCCTCTCAGAGATACCTTGTGTATCTCGAAGATATCCTGCTGCCGCAACAATCCTGCGCACTAGGTCCTCCGGCGATGTCACAGGTGCTCCAGCCACAGATACCCACAGGTAAAAATCGTGGCCTTGCGACTGGCCCACCGCGACCAAACTACCGGTAAAGGTTGCCTGCAGATGTGCCATCACTTGTCTGCTACGCGGGGGCTCCGTCCTGCTGAAATCGAAT
This sequence comes from Schistocerca piceifrons, assembly GCF_021461385.2. Classification (NCBI taxonomy): domain Eukaryota; kingdom Metazoa; phylum Arthropoda; class Insecta; order Orthoptera; family Acrididae; genus Schistocerca; species Schistocerca piceifrons. Next base: position 126,691,351 of record NC_060139.1, on the reverse strand, counting down.
GCGGCGACAAATAGGCATGGAAACATCATTTAGCACGTCCGGCAAAACCTTTCGCAGGAATATGAGATACGTACGACCATCTAGTCGATTACTGATTCTTGTTTTACTCCCGATGTGCCACGTCAGTTGTGAAAGTTATTTGAATCACCATGTATAATGGACGCTACCTATGCAGCAATGGCCGGCCTTTGTGGCCAAGCGGTTCTAGGCGCTTCAGTCCGGACCCGCGCTGCTGCTACAGTCGCAGGTTCGAATCCTGCCTCGGGCATGGATGAGTGTTATGTCCTTAGGTTAGTAAGGTGTACGCAGTTCTAAGTCTAGGGGACTGATGACCTCAGATGTTAAGTCCAATAGTGC